>NC_090179.1:43381308-43458808 GCF_024679245.1 Pseudorasbora parva
TAGGGTTAAAAACTAATTAACTAAAACAGAAGAAAAGAAAATAACAAAATAAAAGTACATTTATTTAAGTTAAAATGTTAAATGTTATAATGTTGTTCATAATAAAAATGAAATAAATGTTAATTTATACAACTTGAAGAGTTAAATGGTACAATAGGATAAAAAAATTAAATAGAATAAAAAATAAAATGTTAATTTATACAACTTAAAATGTTAAATATTATAACGTGGTTTATAATGAAAATAAATAAAAATAAAATAAATGTATGCAACCTAAAAAAAAGTATGTTACAAAAGGGTTAAAAATAACACAATAAATAAAATAAAAATAAATAATTAAATAAAATGTTAATTTATCCAACATGAAATATTAATAAAGGATAATAAAAAAATAATAAAGTGGTACAATAAGGTTAAATAACAAAAATAAAAGTTAATTTAATCAACTTGAGATGCTAATGTTATAATAAGGTTCATAATAAAAATAAACGTATACAACCTCGAAAAGTTAAATGTTACAATAAGATTGATTATAAATAATTGAAATAAATCAAAATTAATTTATGCAACTTGATATAACAAGGTAAAATGAAGAAAAAAAAATACGAAAAATATAAATGAAACTTAAAATGTTAATAATAATAAATCTAATAAGACAAATGTATTCGATTTATTAATAAAAATGTAATAATGAAAAAAAAACACATTGATACAAAAAGGTTAAATGAATGTTCATAATAAAATTAAATAAATGATTTGTTGTCATTGCCCGTTTTTATTCGACACATTTATTTTATTTTTTATTACCTTGTAATGTCACTTCACAAAACGAGAAAAAAGAAGATAAGATCGGCCTGAACGGAGCCCCCCTCTCCTCCCGCGAAACACTTTCTCATCTGATCTGTGTAAAGCCCGTAGGTGACCTATTGTGATCTGGAAAAGGTGAGGAGTGTGCGCAGTGGTGGAAAGAGGACTGAAAAAACATACTCAAGTAGAAGTACTGTTACTTGTCAAAAAATGTAATTTAAGTAGAGTAAAGTACCTGTCCTAAATACTACTCAAAGAAGGAGTAAAAAGTAGCCTTTTTAAAAGTACTCAAGAGTCGTGAGTAGTGAGTAGGCATGTGCCGATATCAATTTTTCATGTTGCGATTAATTGCTGAAGTTTTATCACGATATACGATATTATCACGATATTGAACAGCATAACAGCTTTAAGAACTATTTTTGTAATAAAAAAAATTACTGAATGTTTAAATACAATAATGCACCAAACATATACAGCTCTGGAAAAAAAATTAAGAGACCACTGAAAACTTAAAATCAATGAGAAATCAATTTTAAGTGGTCTCTTGATTTTTTTTCAGAGCTGTAAAAAAAAATTCAAACAGATTAAAGTGCAAAAGAATTAGACTATAAAGAACAACAGGTAACACATTAATATAAGGTCTCATTACTTAATGCATTAACTAAGATTGAGCAATAGCTACATTTGGTACAGAAAGTCTAATGTTTTTGGTAATGTTAGTTAAGAAATACTGATCATTGTTAGTTTTATCATCGGTCCATTAAAAATGTTATTTTGATTTTAATGTTATTAAACAGTAACCAAGAAATTAACATTACTTAGAATAATTAATTCTTTATAAGTATTTTTCATTGTCAGTTTGGTAATAATGAATTAACATGTTAACTAATGAAGTCGTATGTCTCAAAGTTTGACTGAACAATAACAAATAATTAGAACAGTTCTAATCATTAGGGCATGTTGTAGTCCAGATTAAAACATGAACATGTTTAAGTTTGAAAATAAATAGCCTATTAAGTCTTTAAGTATTTAGTATTTGGTGTTGTGATGAACGACACTGAGATCACAAAAACGAATGGCTGTTTTAAAAACTACACGCGGTTTGGTTTGTTTGTGGGGTTTCCGGGGTAACCGCTGCATTCTGCAGTTCATCAGCGCCCTCTGCTGTCCCTGAGCTATTATAAATGATAAATTGTTAATAAATTATTATTTACGATATTTTAAAGTGCCCACGATAACAATATCGTGCATATTCATTATCGTGATAAATCGCATTATCGAAAATAGGCACATGTCTAGTAGTGAGTATTATGCTATTGAATGTTAGTCCACCTTATACCCTGCTATTTAAAAATTACTCTTTTATGGAGGACTCTCAGTAAGAACAAAAAACATGAGATCACCAAAAAATATTTCAATATTTCTTTAAATATTTCTTTCCAACCAATAATCTGGTAACATTTATGACAACCATTCTGTAGAGGTTTTCTTGCGGTTTAATAAAAAAAAGTTTGCAAAGCGTTATACATTAACAATTTTATGTAAAAAAATGTATTTAAAAAAATCTTTCTTTTCAAAGATAACTGTCTTTCTTTTCAAAACGCATTTGTTTCGTTGTCCTGCTTTAATTTCAATGGACGTTTTCTCTGTAAAAAGAATAGAAATCAGAATCGAGTAACTCACAGTTTTCACCACTGATTATTTTTGCTTGTAATTAAAAAATAAAACCTGATTTAAATATAAATCTGATGTTTTATAAAAGTTTTTTGCTATATACATGGCCTACATTTTTAAATTGCCATGTGAGAACACATTACATTAAAATGCACTACAGTAAGCTGACAGAAAGCAGGTTTAATGCGTTTACAAGTAAAACAAAATCGACGTAAGGGACAAAAATCTAGTAGTGATGATCGGTTCATGCCTAATGCACTTTGAAGCCTGACAAACAATGAAGCGCTAACAGAATACGTACCATTTATGCATGTATTAGAAAATGTAATATTCTGCGGCCCATAATTGTTTAAGGCCATTTGACGATTTCAGTCACCATCATACAGCAGCATTTACCCCCTTTCATAAAGCGCGCGCCTATCACTCTAGGCTGGTCGCTGTGGTTGATTTGACGGAAGTCGCGCGTGACGCATGGAGACACAGGACTGATTATTCGTCTTAGCCAATCACGTTGACAGGAAAAATAAATAAACATAATGTAGCGACGGCAGGTTTAAATAGCAGGAAAATAGCGCAGTAAAAGTACCGATACAGCACTTAAAATGTACTCAAGTAAAAGTACACTGCTTTTAAACTACTTAAAAAAGTACACTTCCTGAGAAAAACTACTCAGTTACAGTAACGAGAGTATTTGTAATTCGTTACTTTACACCACTGAGTTTGCGTCTATGTTCGCTACACCTAAAGCATGAGCGGATGTGAGCGAGCTGATCATTACGGGGGCGTGTTTGGAGTCAGCGGAGGCCGAGGCTCACAGTAATTCCTCATGGCAGTGGCAGTGGCAGGGGAAAAGGTCTTCTGCTAGTCAGGACGTACTTAAAGATTTAGTGAGTTCTGCTTTAATTCCTAATGACGCGCCATTAGAGCTAATGGGAGTGGAACGGATATTACTATTCATGAGGACTGTTATTATTTATTTTAGAGTTGTAATAATTATAGCATCAGCGTAACCTACGATCTCTAGAGCGATGAATTGTCTTCAGCCAAGGTGTTCTGCACATTTAAAGCTCATTACCACCATAGAAAAAGAAAAGGAAAAGACAGATAGGATCACCGACAAAGACAAAAAAAAGACGAGAGGAACAGAAGGATGGATCCCTGTGTGAAGGGTAATTGACACCTTAAGGTGTTTTGAGCACCGAAGAACGTCCTGTAAGAGGTGTGTGTGTGTGAGAGAGAAAGCCGCAGGGGAGACAGACTGTGTGTGTCGTCTCAGACTCGGACATGTCAAGCCTTCTGCAGGCTCTTTCAGGAGTGTGTCCGTGTTGTTTACAGAAAAATCTACAGTTCTGATTATCTCCACAGAAGCGAGACGGAGGACGCTGGAAAACCATCAGGAGATCTGCCAGCCTCCATCCACTACACACACACACACACACACACACACACACACACACACACACACACACACACACACACACCTTTATTCCCCATCAAACACTGGGATCCAACCAAGTAGAACTATTAGAAACTCTTGCTAACTTGTAATAGAATTCAGAGGCAGTTCTTAAAGGAACAGTGCACTGATTTATATATATATATATATATATATAAACGTTTCATTGCGCACTCTGACTCCATGTTGCTTTAAGCACATCATTCTGCACCTGGCAAGAGCATAAGCGCTTTTTTGTTTTGAAGCGTTTCATATCATCATAGTTTTGTGCACTGAAAGATTATTAAAAGCCTATCTTGTTCTCCCCTATCTATCATATTCTCCATTAAAAAGCTGCACATTACGTTAACAATAAACATATTGTAATTTTATATTATTTGTGTAGGCCTACAGTGGGTACGGAAAGTATTCAGACCCCCTTACATTTTTCATTTTTGTTATATTGCAGCCATTTGCTAAAATCATGTCCACACAGCAACCCCATACTGACAGAAAAAACACAGAATTGTTGACATTTTTGCAGATTTATTAAAAAAGAAAAACTGAAATATCACATGGTCTTCAGTATTCAGACCCTTTGCTCAGTGTTTAGTAGAAGCACCGTTTGATCTAATACAGCCATGAGTCTTTTTGGGAAAGATGCAGCAAGTTTTTCACACCTGGATTTGGGGATCCTCTGCCATTCCTCCTGCAGATCCTCTCCAGTTCTGTCAGGTTGGATGGTAAACGTTGGTGGTCAGCCATTTTCAGGTCTCTCCAGAGATGCTCAATTGGGTTTAAGTCAGGGCTCTGGCTGGGCCATTCAAGAACAGTCTCAGATTTGTTGTGAAGCCACTCCTTCATTATTTTAGCTGTGTGCTTAGGGTCATTGTCTTGTTGGAAGGTGAACCTTTGGCCCAGTCTGAGGACTTGAGCACTCTGGAGAAGGATATCCCTATACTTGGCCACATTCATCTTTCCCTCGATTGCAACCAGTCATCCTGTCCCTGCAGCTGAAAAACAGCCCCACAGCATAATGCTGCCACCACCATGCTTCACTGTTGGGACTGTATTGGACAGGTGATATTTTTCTCCACACATACTGCTTAGAATTAAGGCCAAAAAATTTGATCTTGGTCTCATCAGACCAGAGAATCTTATTTCTTACCATCTTGGAGTCCTTCAGGTGTTTTTTAGCAAACTCCATGCAGGCTTTCATGTGTCTTGCACTGAGGAGAGGCTTCCGTCGGGCCACTCTGCCATAAAGCCCTGACTGGTGGAGGGCTGCAGACTGGGCTGGACTCTCCCGACTGCATCTCTGAAGCTCAGCCACAGAGATCTTTGGGCTCTTCTCCCCCGATAGCTGAGCTCTTCAGGCAGTTCCTTTGACCTCCTGATTCTCATTTGCTCTGACATGCACTGTGAGCTGTAAGGTCTTATATAGACAGGTGTGTGGCTTTCCTAATCAAGTCCAGGCAGTATAATCAAACACAGCTGGACTCAAATGAAATGGACAGCATCTGAGTTAAATATATGAGTGTCACAGCAAAGGTTTAGTTTTTCTTTTTTAATAAATCTGCAAACATTTCAACAATTCTGTGTTTTTCTGTCAATATGGGGTGCTGTGTGTACATTAATGAGGAATAAAATGAACTTAAATGATTTTAGCAAATGGCTGCAATATTACAAAGAGTGAAAAATGTAAGGGGGTCTGAATACTTTTCATACCCACTGTATATATTCGTTTAGTTGTTTCTATTGCTCTCCTCATTTGTAAGTCACTTTGGATAAAAGTGTTTGCTAAATTATTAAATCTAAATTTAAAGCCGCCTCTCATTGCTAAATTGAGAGTTTTTTCACTGCTTATTGTGCTTAAACAGTCAAACACACACACAATAATGTCAAAATGCCGGTCTTTGGTTGAGTATTCACAGAAACATGGTCAGTTCTGTTTTGAGTGAATGTAAACAGTTGAGAAAGAAAACACACGTGTAAAGCAGGGATATTCAAATCTTGCCCTGGAGAGCCAATGAGCTGCAGTTTAGCTCCAACCCTTATCAAACGCACCCACCTGTGATTTTCTAATGATCCTGAAGACATCAATGAGCATGTTCAGGTGTGTTTGATTAGGGTTGGAGCTAAACTCTGCAGCGCATTGGCCCTCCAGGGCAAGATTTGAATAGCCCTGGTGTAATGGATCCGTGCGTCAGCTCTTAAAGTGACAGCAGCCTAATAAACCTGCTCACTAATTATGAGATGATATTAGTAAAAACTATATGGCAGTTTCTCATGGTATCAATGTCCAAATTGTGGCTAGATAAAATGCTGAGTGGCTAGTAACTTTAGAAACCCACTAGTCACTTCTAATTCACAGACTTGGTAAAACTTGTGACTTGTATTTAGAAGCAGGGTGAGTTCCAGGTGCTCATCCACTGCACTTTACTGTGAGAAGCGATCGGCCGGTCGAGACAATGAGGTTTCGTCTGGCAATCGCCCCCACGGTCAACTACATCATAACCGAGAGCACAGACAGGCACCGATCGTATAGCACATACAGTTAAAAATATCTCCCAGTCTCCCTATAGTCCTCCCTCTCTCTTCCTCCACCAAAATCAATAGCGTTTGGAAAAATGAATTATAGAGCACACTGGAAACGCTAATCACAGACTAACCGATGGTTTGCCCTTGGACTAAATGTCTTGCATACTAAACCACAATCGCTGGCAAGCAAGCAAGCCATTTTATTTGCTAACTAGGCAATTAATTTTACTGAATGTGGCTGCGGAACCGCTGGTGAAGGCAAAACTGCTGTATTATCAGTAACGAGACCCGTGTGTGTGTGTGAGAATGATGATTTGTGAGCTCAGAGCAGAGCTGTTTCCAGGGCTCTAAGGTTACACATCACCCACCATGACCCCAGAACAGAGGTTTTCATGCCAGCTGTCCGGGGGTTTAGGCAACATCAACCCGGCACTGGAAACAAATGCTCCACGCTTTCTACCAGAAGAAGGGCAAAAATGTACACACTTTTTCTTGTATTTTCTTGAAGCACAGTGTAAAATCCAGGGCCCTATGAAATCCATTAGATGTTTTCCCCCAAAACTGTGTATTAACGAAATGCTATTGGCTGTTTTAAAAAAGGGGAGGAGCTTCTTACAGCTGGAGCCGTTTCAGGGGAAATTACGTGAACACATCAAATAATGCTGCATGGTTCAAGGGCCTTTAAATTGTTCTGGATTTCATTGTAATGGTAAAGGGGTGGTTCCCTGTTTTGTTTCTAGGCTTGGTTGTGTTTATGGGGTGCAGTATAACGTGCTATATAACAGTTTTACAGTATAACAGTTTTTTTTTTAAACGTCCTTTTTTTTTTAAACCCGGATTTTTCTTCTATTCTCCCCTTATTCCACACTGCTGTGTCCACTGACCTTTGAGCGGCTCGTCTGCGTCCTGCTTCTATGAAGCCCATCCCTCTGAAAAACGCAATGGTCTTAGATTGGTCAGATGGCCAAATGTAGTTTCCTGTATTTTTATTGGCTGAAGTGCCAGGCACAGGTTAAGGCCACGCCCCTTCCCATTACGGGCAGAAGACTCATCTGCGGAGACTAGCGAGGGTTTATGATGTCACCAACCCAGGAAGAAGCTCGTTGTAGTCCAAACCGGCTGTTTTTGTAGGCAATAAACTGCCGTAACTTTAAAAGACAATATCTCCGTTTGCAGTGAACTTTCAGCGCTGCAACTTTGCAGATACTGTTTATGCTCAAGCAGCGACATTACACACTAACTAAAGTTACAAAAGTCAAATCGCATGCAACCACCCATTTAAATTAAAGATGCAGTGTGTGAATGTTTGCTGCATCTAGTGGCTAGGTTGTGAATTGCAACCGTCCACGGCTCACCCCTCCCTTTCGAAGCACATAGAGAGGCTACGGTGGTCAACACAGGACAAAGATGTTGTGGTTTCCATTCATTCACACACACAGAACATGCAGGATTTATATTTAAATAGTCTTTAGCGTGTTAATATTGATATACACTAGTCTATATCGCAGTTTGATTTAAGAGTACTGGCTTGTTTTTAATTTATTCATCAAAAATTGGACAAATTCCGTGAAATAAATTCAGTTTTATATGACTGGATTTCGCGATTCTGTCCATTTTACGGCCTCACGTATATTATAAAGCCCTAAAAATCTGGTTGCTCGGCACTGACAGAAAATGGAGAGTCGGGGCTTTGGCTCAGGATGGATTCAATTTAATACTGAAATGTACAAATGGATCAGAATAACCTCATCTAGCTAGTGTCTGGATTCAGTTTGCCTGTTAACATGATCTAAACTAAAACTGTATTGTTATTAGATGAATAAATCTTTACAAACATTATTCAGACAGCTTAAATGTTGGAATAAAAATCCGCTCCACAGAGTTTTGGTCACACTGATGAATTGAAAGAGAAAAGTAGAAGACGTTAAAAACACATTTCTGTCAAGAGTTCAATTGGTACTTCACTAATAAATTTCTATAAGTGAGGCAAACTGCTGTTTAAGGGCATAAGATATAAAGTCCAAGCATGAATCGATAATTGTAAAATAACACCCGTTCCATCATCAGACTGAGCAGCTCCCTCTGCTGGAGAACACACACTCTTCCTCTCACACTGCAGCTCCACCTGTGCTCATCACAGTAACTGCTGGAATTCACTGGAACCATTAGACAAGCTAATATAACACACAACACGCCAATAAAAGAACAAATGAACTGAAATAAATCTACAGAAGATGAAGAGAAAGAGAAACTTCATACAGATGAAACATTTCAGTCCTCGAGAAACCAAGAGCAACGTCACACAATCAAAGTATCCATCCATCCATCCGTCCATCCATCCATCCATCCATCCATCCATCCATCCATCCGTCCATCCATCCATCCATCCATCCATCCATCCATCCATCCATCCATCCATCCATCCATCCATCCATCCATCTATCCTGACAGTATTATTATGCAGTATTATTATACTGTGCATGTTTGTGTGCTCAGATTTTTCAGTATTAGGGTATAGTGTGTTTGTGTGTGTGTGTGTGTGTGTGTGTGTGTGTGTTGCAGGTAAAATAGATGAATGTTGTGTTTGCTCAGGTTTTAATTGTGTCTCATTGGAAGTGGCCCTAGAGAGCATCAATCAGCACTAATTGTGTGTGTGTGGCTTCACGCTTGGCTGATTTGAAAGTTATAATAAGCTGATGACTAAACCTAAATCAATAGCCCTGTATCGACCACACACACACACACGCAGAGAGCTGTGCGTGAGGTATTTATAATATATCTGAAGGTTGAGTTCATTCTATGAGTCATAATTAAACTCCAGAGACACAAACTAAAGACAAGGAGTGAGAGTCAGCCATCAGATATTTTATACATGCCTGATCTGTGTGTGTGTGTGTGTGTGTGTGTGTCTGTGTGTGTGTGTGTGTGTGTGTGTGTGTGTGTGTGTGGTCTCTCTATGCACTTACCCAAAGCTTGAGAGGCAAATACTGCCATCGCACTCTGTAACCGATCCGGCCGTAACGCCTGGACCACCAGCACCTGAGAAAGAAAGAGTCAGCTTCATTCGAGTACTCTGATTGGTGCATACTGTTGATTGACAGCTGACCTGCTGAAAGAGGGAGATCTTCTTAGCGATGGGAGGCGGGACTTCCTGTTCGCAGCAGGAACTGCGTGAGAACGTGAGCCACAGGTCTGCGTCGTTCAGACAGAGAGACTGATACAACACTGGAAATGTGCTCTGGAGAGACACAGAGAGAGATCCACTGGTCAACATACCAGCCAGAAAAATACATTCAAATAGTCAAACATCTGACTCAGTGGGTGCGTTTACATGCACATCAGTAAGGTGATAACTCAAAAAGATCAGCTTATTGAAATAATCAGTTTTCCCGTTTACATGCAAACCAGTAAACTGACAATGCAAGTGAACCGCGTTTATATGACTTTATTAATAAACCAGTTATTTCCTTATAGTGATGTCAAAAATAATAATGTCCATATCTGACTCTGAGTTTTCCTAATGTTACGTCAGTTGTGATGTTAATAAAGCGCGTCAGCGGGAGATTTACGGCTCTTATTCTCCCTCACGCAGTTCCAGACGCAGCGTTTTGACTGAACCTCTTCTACTTCTGCTGCGTGAGATGAGAACACATCTTTACAATTCTCTGGGTCTTAAAAGAGTCTGCGTTTGTGATAGATGTCTTTATTTCATGCAAAACGTTAGCTCACTCTGTCTGGATGCATTTAAATCTGTTTGCGTTTTTGTCACCTATCACAGTGGTTCCCAAACCTGTCCTGGAGGACCACCAGCCCTGCACATTTTGTATGTATCCCTCATCTAACACACCCGATTCAACTCATGAGCTCATTAGTAGAGACTTCAAGACCTGAAATGGCTGTGTCAGATATTGGGAGACATACAAAATGTGCAGGGCTGGTGGTCCTCCAGGACAGGTTTGGGAACCACTGACCCACCACACATGTGCACTTCAATAAGCCGACAGAAAGCAGGTTAATGCGTTTACATGCAGTGCGGAATCGAGGTAAAAGGCAAAAAACGACCTGTCCCGACCGGTTTATTCTTACGCCGTTTATGACCTTACTCCGATAAAAGAAAACGGGTTACCGTGTTTACATGACCATGTTCATTGTCGGCTTATTAGACATAATCGGCTTAAGAAAGTGCATGTAAACGTGCCCAATGAGATTACAAAGGGCCCTGTGAAATCGGTTTAAATTTTTCCCAAATTCACAAAAAGTCAACTTTTTTGGGATTTAAAGGGGTGATGAATTGAGAAATCAACTTTCCCTTAAGCTTTTGATATAAAAAAGGTAATGGTAATATAAGAATATCCTATCAGTTTCAGAACTGAAAACTTCCCTGTTAGTCAAAGAAAAGCTTTTATAGACACCAGGCCCAGAAAACGAGGCTCTCAAATATATATTGATCAATGACGTAATAGAAGGGTGAAACGCTGTCTGCTTCTGTAGCCCCGCCCACCGACTCGTGGAGCTAAACAAGCAATAAACATGCCGAAGATAAAGACGTTTACGAGCCCTGTGGTCGAGAGAATCATTCCGGTGCCGCTTTCAAAACAATCCCTCCCTCATGTGAACTGAACTGACAGGGGAGCTGAAGCTCATTAAATATGCAAATCTTATCCAATCCTAGACGTTAGGGCTGTGTTTCGATTCAAATTTCAAGAATCAAGAATTATTCGATCCGATCTTTTCAAGTGTTTTTAAAGAAAGCATTTTTTCCAGCTGTTACCTGAATATTACAGGACTGTAGTTATGCAACATATTGATACTATTATTATAGACATTCAACTGCAAATTAAAAGAGTATTGATGGTTGTAAAGAGCAATCCCCCTTCCAGAGTGCTCTAGTCAGCGAACGCGCGCGTGCTGCTGTCATGACAAGGCACCCATTACAACTTCCTTGGCAGTCAGAGCACGCTGCAGTGAGAACGGCTGTGATGTAGGCCGCGTTCTCGACATATCCAGCAGCCCGAGTTTACTCGTCTACCTTACTCTAGTATTCTCTGTCCTCCGCAGTAACGAGAGAAGAGGAAGAGTGAGGAAAACTCGGTCTGTCTGCGGCGCTTCTTCAGCACGGCGGCAGCGGTATAGTGACGAGAGCTTCGGCTTGAGTTTGTTTACCTACTCTAGTATTCTCTGTCCGCGGCGGTTCTGGAGTTTTCAAAGCTGCCATGTTTGTTGTTTTAATGTCCTTCCACCTCGCGAGCATGCGTGAATTCAATGACGCGGCAAATTAAAATTCACGGGGAAAATGTAGGCCTATTATTAAATCGATCCTCTGAGTTACGGATCGATCTTTAGAAATTAATATGAAAATCAATTCAGAATTGGTGAATCGATTTTTTCAACACAGCCCTACTAGCCGTGGGTGTTTACTTCCAAGTCTCCAGTGACACACCCATCAAAACCCAGCGTTCAGGAGAGAGCCTCAAAACCAGTGTAGAAGATAGCCTATTACTTATTAGATATGATGTTTCTGAATGTAAAAAACACACGAACGTCATTAGTGGACCTCAGACAACAACAAAACACAATTAAAAAAAGCCAGTTCATGACACCTTTGATGGTTTTATTTTCATTTCGTTTTAATGGTTAAATTAAATTTTAGAAATCAAAAAGCATGTCTAATTAAATTAAACTGAGAAACGCAGAACTTCAGATTAAAATGCTCTTCAATATTGCTAGACTCTGTGATTCGGTGTACAGCCCTGCTGTTGATTTATTCATCCATTATTTGCCGTATTCCATGGCATGTCGCATTACACTGTAAATGTCATTTTCATGACTGGATTTGTTTTCCGCATCAGGGAAATCCTGGAGCGCTGATTACCTTGAGCAGAGCCACAGCCATCAGCCTCTCCTGATCAATCCAAGAGGGAAACTGTTCTCGCAGAGCCTTCTGGGAGTCCTGAAGAAAGAGAGAGAATTTATACGACTGAGGAGAGGAGATGTGTGTTGTTTAATCGAGAAAAACATAAAGAGATTCATACCGTCTTCCGAACCATGTCTGCAACGATCAGGCCAGTGAACACGTCCCATTCCTGAATCAGAGCGCCACAAACACACAAGAGCCATTCGCTTTCATTGTGCTTTACTGGCAAGACTAATAACAGCACATTTATCTTGTCAGAGCCGCTGCAGTAGATGAGCCAAAATAGAAACATTATCCTTCATTCAGGATTGGTTATGAGAGTTTAGTGCTCACACTAGAGCTCCTCGATTCACACACACACAAACACACACACACACACACACAACCTTATTCCTAAATGACAGCAATTGGCCTCTGTCTGTTCAACCTTTGACGAGTTCGATCACAGCGAATGTTCAGACCTGCGTTCTGATCCAGAGAGAGCAGCTGTCATGTGTTAAAGCTTCACACACACACTGTCATCTTACAATCATTCAAGAAATCACAGAAGTCCTGGGATAAAAGTCTATAGTTCAGATATAAACACTGATGAAATAAGTGACATCTTTATGAACGAGTCATTGAATTATTCATTCAACCGATAAAAAAAATGAATGACATATTTTTAAATACACTGCAGTAATTCACATTTTCTCAGAGCCTCTAGTAAATTGCCTTTTGTTTAGTTGTCTGTTCAAAATCTTGGGAGAATTCTGATCTTTGTTTTAAACAACAACAACAAATCATGATTCTCAAATTATCTAGAACCAAGCAGATCTACACACACACATTTGTTTTTGTGAAATGTGGGGACATTCCATTGGCATAATGGTTTTTATACTGTATAAACCGTATTTTCTATCCTCTTACACTGCCCCTACCGCTAAACCTACACACACACACACACACACACACACACACACACACACACACACACACACAGCCCCTACCCCTAAACCTACCCATCACACACACACACACACACACACACACACACACACACACACACACACACATACACACACACACATACACACACACACACACACACACACACACACACACACACACACACTCCTCCTGTGTGATTTATAAGCCTTTTGTAAAGTGGGGACATGGGTAATGTCCTCATATTTCACCCTCTCCTGTAATACCTGTGTCATACCCATGGCATTATACACATTTGTGTCCTCATATGTCACAAAAACACACACTTACGTTCTCCTGGAACAGTTCTGGGTTCATTCCCTTCACAAAGTGCAGCGCAAACATCAACTGATCCGCCTGTAATCGGAAACACAGATTTATCAGTTATATTTATTATTTATTTACAGTATTATATTATTATATTTATTTATATTGTATACCCTAAATACATCATAAATCGCTCTGGATAAAAGCGTCTCCCAAATGCATAAATGAATGACTGATGAGATGAATGAATACGACACATGGGCCCGTTGACTCTTCCACTAAAGAGAAGCAGGCTCTGTGCTGGAGAAACGGGTCTCCTTCCCACGTAAAACAACAACTCAATCAGCCCAGACCGACCAAAACAAAACTACATCACTGTCACAGGATTCAATGAAGCTGAACACACACGGCTAATTCACTGTATGAAATAAAAACACTTCATTTACAAATATGAGTTAAATAAACTCGACATATGTTTAAATATATCACAGCCAGCTCTTGTTTGCATAAATACATTAAATGACTCCGGTAAAATGCATTATGACAATGTTGTGAAGACTAAGTGTAAAGGTGCGGTCACATCTGCAGTTCCACAGCTGAAGCAAAGCAGAACGGGACAAAATATGATGGATTGTACAGGAATAAAGCAATTTTGATGACCAGCTTTCCAAATAACTAACAAATAATACATTTGTATGGATCATTTTATAATACTGAAGTGTAGCATTGTTCAGAACTGGCTAGAACAGTGTCAGTGAACCGGAAGTTGCAGCTGATTTTATTTCAGTGTTGTGATGTATTTCCAGATGAAACGGATAATGAATGGGGCAGGGTTTGACCTCAGCGCTCCTCCTCTCCATCTCGCGCTCACAGCAGACTAACGGCTGGAGGGGAGAGGTTAAGGATATTCAAACCAAAGCCGTCAAACGTCATCGATAAAGGAACGCTGTTTCCAGACCAGTGTCATGACAAATCCTGTCCGCCTGTGAAATCGTGTCCGCTGGTAGCGGTTTTAAATGCCTGATCAAAAGTTGTTATACAGGTTCTGGACAAGCAATTGTTTAAAAATAAACTATGAATTCATTCCCATACTAAGTACACACATACACACGCAACACATTTATTTGAAATATGTAATTGATTGCTATAATGGGAGCAAACTCATGTTCTGAATTATTTCGACTGATAAACTAAGTACCAATACAAAATCATGACATAGTAATGTACCTATAATGTAAATAATAAAGAATTTAAAAAAAATAACTGTTATACAGAACAGTTGCACAAAATAAATAGATTATATACGAGATATGCTTGTATATATCTTATATACTTATATAAGCACTTATAGCTTCAGTTATACAGTCCCTGACAAAAGTCTTGTCGCTTATCTATTTTCTAGAATAATTTTCTAGTGAATCTCGGATCCATTCTGGCTCCAGTAGGTCTCCTGCAATATTTGTGGCGACTGTGGTGTAATTCAACAGAAGATTCATCTGAAAAATCCACCTTCTGCCACTTTTCCAGCGTCCATCCTTTTAGCAGGCTGTGGGCCTTGGTAAATGCCACACGGTTTTTCAATTGTCTTTTGTTTAGTGCTGGCTTCTGGGCACTGATTCGACCTTGGAGGCCATTTCGAGACAGAATCCGACAAACTGTTCTGGTTGACACAGGGACTTCAGGTGACCAGGTCTCGTGGAGCGCTGCTGCAGTGGAAAATGGGCTGGCCTTGGATTTTCGAGCCAACAAACGGTCCTCTCGAGCAGTTGTCTTGCGGGGTCTGCCTGACCTGGGCTTGTCAAAAACGTCTCCAGTTTCTTCAAATCTCTTTTTTATCCTCTGTACTTGACGCTGAGACACATTGAAGGTGTCTGCCACATCAGCAGTGGATCTGGTCTTCAGCCTCTTGATAATCAAAACTTTAGTCTCAGGGTGAATCTTAGGCATGTTTGCAGAGGTCCAGTTGCAGTTGATGTGAAGGTCTAGTGTACTGGGGTTCTTTTTATACACACTTGAGACCTAATTGATCCATTATTAGTCACAGGGGAAGCTCATATGACAAGGTGACAACACTTATGTCTTTGCAAAAATTGACTCAATGGGCTTTACCAAGCTGTGAATATTAGAATACTTTTTGAAAGTTTAGTTTTTCACTGAAACATTATCACAAAAGCTGGTGGGATTAAAATGAGCCATTTCTTGTAAAAAAATCTTGATTAGAAATATATTTCAGCGGCGCTTTAGGTCAATTTGTACACAAGCGACAAGACTTTTGTCAGGGACTGTATATTACTAGTTTATGAAACATTTGATTTGTAAGACATTAAAGACTATTTTAACACAATTTAAACAGCAAAAATCAAAACGTGATTTTGTAAGAATTGTAATCAGGCTCTAAACAGATTACCTATTAAAATTTCTTTCAGCCAATAGAATCGCTCTGGGGGTCCTTGCGGACACAATTTCATAGGCGGACAGGATTTGTCATGACACCGGAAGTTACTTTTCAGATTTTGATTTAAGATTACAGCGACAAACCATTTTTTGTGTATTAACTTGCATGGATTAATTGTTCACCCTAAGACCTGTAATATGTGCTAACAAAGTAAATAAGACTTTAAAGGAACACTCTTATTTTTAGAAATACGGCTTATTCAACTTCTTTCCTATATTTAGATATGTGGGCAAATGCATTTTTGTCTCAATGCATGCATTGTTTCAGTTTAGCAGGGTCGCCGCTAGCTTAGCTTAGCATAATGAATGGAATCCTATGTTGCCAGCTAGCATGTCCAGAGTAAAAGTGATCAAAAAACAAACAAAAATTACTTCTTGTGCCCTGCGTATTCACAACGAGTACAAATAGCGATGCAGATTAAGGCTAGGTGATTTCCTAGGCAGATATTGACTATATTATGGGGAAGCACAGGCGAAGCAGAGATATCACGGCTCTCATCCTCACGTCCTCCGGCTGATGAGAGTTTGCAATGTGTTGCGTGATATCTCTGCTTCGCCTGTGCTTCCACATAATATAGTCCCAAGTCAATATCTGCCTAGGACAGTGGTTCTCAAATGGGGGTACGCGTACCCCTGGGGGTACGTGAAGGCACTCCAGGGGGTATGTGAGATTTTAAAATATAGCCTACATATATTTAAAAATTAGCATCCATGCAAAAATCCTTTAAAAATAATTCTTTCATAAATATGTCTGTGAAATATAAGTTCATAAAATTAATTTTATATTCAATAGGCTATTCAATTTCATTATCCTAAAAACCCAGAATCTCCCCCATACCTGGATGGTTTGACCCAATCTGTCATTTGCCGCCTGGCATCACCTGTCAATCACTTGGATCAACGATTGTGTGACCAGAGGTCTCGTTTCCCGGGGACAGTCCTGGTTTTTAATGTTTTGTCCCCGAATGGAGCTGTCCCCGGAAATGTTCCCGTTTTACAGCTCATTCCAAACAACCCGCAGATATATTGGGGGAAAAATGCGCAACCAACACCACACAGCAGCCGCTGGTTTTAGGAGCAAGAGTTTAGTGATCGTTTTCACCAGCAGATGGCGCTGTGAGCTACGCTGACTCAGCATGGTCGCCTGCCGCTACTACTTCATGAAGAACGTCGAGAGCAAACAGAACGGCATTATCGTCAAATATCAAAAGAAACCTCGTTATCGCTTTCAAGGTAGTAACATACTAACTATTGGCTTTTAATGTAAAGTAAAATTGTTTGTATGCACTTTATAAACACAGCCTCAAAAAGGTGCGGATTGATTTGCCCGAAAATTTCCTTAGTCACAACGCAGTGATTACCATACTGTTTCTGGTATTGTTTCCAATTAAGGATACTAAGAATTATTTACACGCATTAACATAAAACTTTAAAGTAAAAACAGTAATTTATATAGTATAGCCTAAACTTAAATACAATTATATAACATTACAATATTTTTGTATAGTTTCATTTATCATGTTTTTTTTTATTTTTGTAGTGTTTTTGTTATGTTACAATATTGTTTTAAACTGCTTATTTTCAATGGTTAATAGCTTAACTCTTTTCATTTTTTTTTTATTGTATTAAATCCAGACCAAAAATCCTAATAATCAAACTAAATCATAATGATTATTAATGTTAATAATAATATCGGGACTCCACAACAACAAAAACATTAAAATTATTGTCCCCGTTCTAAAATACAACAACAACTTAGATTTTAGTAATATTTTGACCACTGAAATAGGAAATGTCACTGGTTTCCATTTCAGAATTATGGACACTGTTTCCACTGCATTAGTTTGAATCACTAAATTTAGTGATGATAAATATTTGCAATAAATTTAGTCATGGATTATTATCATATACATTTTTGATATAGTTAATTTTTTTCAAATGTTTAAATTTTGTATGTGTTTATCTGTTCAAAAGTTTAATAAACCAGACAGGGATGGCAGTTGTAGCGAAGTGGATTGAGCGCTGCCCTAAGACACTAAATAGGGCAGACATAAAATTGCCTGTGTTTCTACTACAGACTCAGACAAACCTGGAATGTAAGGAGGACACCAGCTTCAAGAACCTTCTCCTCCAACACCAGTTAGTCACCTTGTAGGCAATACTGCTGTAGCGACTCAGGCGAATCAAACACATAATCGCCAGTTACATTTAACAAATATGTTTTGAAAGTTGTGCTCACTAGCATACCTTCCCCCAACACAACAGAGGGAGATTCTTCAGTCACCCTGGAAACCATCTGATAAGGTGTTTTATGGCCGGAAAGAATGTGGCCACATGAAGTCTTATACACAAAGAGTTTAAGACACAGAGCTTTTGCCTCAAATTATAGACAAACCATCTATAAATGAACATGCACCCCAGGACATTATATGTAAACACATAACTGTCTTGTAAAATGTTTCTTCTGTATGGTATTTTGCATCTTTTTATCTGTGTCTTAACAAAGTACTAGTTCAGATAACCTCATATATGTCATGTCTCCTATCAAATTAATGCTCACTTCACGACTTACACTTCCATGTATATCACTTATTCAGAAAATGCAGTGTGTGTTCCAGACCATAAAAGGAGGACCTCGGATGCCCTCCCTCTCTCTTACTCAAGCCTCGCTTCTTCTCTTACTCCGCTCTCTTCACTTCTTCTCTCTCTCCCTGTGGGAGCCAACACCCACGGGGGGGGGGGGGCTGGCACTTAAGCCATGCCACCAATGCAGGCCCTCCAAGCAGGCCTCATCTCTTCCAAAAATTTTCTCTTCTACAATCCGATCTTCAAGAACACGAAGCATCGCTAAAGCAAACAGCCGCTTCCCTCCCAACCTCGGAAAGGACCGCCGAACACGCAGGAACATACGCACACAAGCGAGAAGCCAAAACGAAACCAAAAAGAATGCAAGTATTCTTATTCTTACTGCTGTAAAGAGGGTGTGTTATTCTCCCGTTGGGATAAATTAACTCCGTGAAGGTCGTATTTGGGGAACTGAAGGAAAGTTGTTGCTTACCCTCCCCCCACTCTCTTTGTCTCTCTCTCTCCCTCACTCTCTTTGTCTCTCTCTCTCTCTTTTATCTCTCTCTAACTTCAGTCTATTCATTATTCTCTTTTATGTATTCTTTCGTTAATATCTATACTTCTACTCTCTTGATGCATATTTAGTATGTACTTTCTGTGTGAATTGTAGTGTTATTTTTAGTCTGTGTTTATTAAACCTTCAAAAGACATTTAATGAGTTGAATCTGTTATTCTGCCACATACACAAAGTCAATGAAACTTGCGATCTAAACGTTACCTAACTGCTTATGCTACTATGTTAGTAAAGTAAACTGTATGACCATTTGAAATATTGAACTTGTCCTGATCAGTAAAGTTAATGTTTCTCATGCGCTCGTAAAGCAGTAATCCATTATTGAGAATTGATTTGAAAAGTCTATAACTAATTTGCAGGACAAACTTAGTAGGATAATTTCAAGCAATTTCATAAAGGGTTACTTGTATTTAATTAAACAATTTTCCCTATCGGAAAATTTTAATACGTAATGAACAACTGGCAAATCATATTCATAAATTCATGAATATTGAATATTAAATCCCTTTTGAGTTAATTATTCCCCGAGACATTAAACTCATGAGTCGTTGTTGTTACACTGCCAAGCCCTCACACTATGTCATGCATGTGATTTGAGAAAGAAGGCCTTAAACGAACACAAGGCCGCCTCTGAAGGGATTCTCAAAACCCCAATGACTTTGAACTTTGAAACAGAGAAACCAAAGTGGATCACCAGAAGGCACCCAGCCTGGCCACAATGCGAGGCACCCTCTGGAAAAGTTCCTAGTCAGCATAGGACATAAAAGTGTCAAGATGCACAGTCCATCTTCCTAGGCAGGAGACCTAAAGGACTGACTGGCCATTGCGAGGAACATGGTTCCACCCAGGGCTGCAGAAAGCCCACAGCACACCTGCACCACACAAACGGACTTCTGGATGACAGGTGACGCACCGTCAGGGCACCTGCTGCCTCGGCACCTGCAGCACAAGCACAGAGACCTGAACTTGGCTACTGTCTGCCTTATCTGCCGTGGAACGACCATCACTTCAGGAGACACAAACAACTGGAGCCTAACATTGCTATGGTGTGTCTGATCTTCCTAAACCTTTGATATCGCTCGTTGTTGTCCATAGGAGGGGCAACAACTATCGAAAGGGGGGATTATGTAGCGACTCAGGCGAATCAAACACACAATCGCCAGTTACATTTAACAAATATGTTTTGAATGCTCTGTGCTTAGTATCAGACCTTCCCCCAACACAACAGAGAAAGATTCTCCGTTACCCTGGAAACCATCTGATAAGACTGTTTTATGGCCCAAAAGAATTTGGCCACATGAAAAGTCTCATACACAGAGAGTTAAAGCTTGTAAAACACACGCTTTTGCCTCAAATTATAGACAAACCATCTATAAATGAACATGCACCCCAGGACATTATATGTAAACACATAACTGTCTTGTAAAATGTTTATTCTGTATGGTATTTTGCATCTTTTTGTCTTTGTCTTAACAAATTACTAGTTCAGATAACCTCATATATGTCATGTCTCCTATCAAATTAATGCTCACTTCACGACTTACACTTCCATGTATATCACTTATTCAGAAAATGCAGTGTGTGTTTGTTGCATTAAGTAGAGTATGAATGGGCAGAGACCCATTGATTCGAGCTTTGAAACAAAGAGCCATAAAATCTGAGGAATTTCCCGCCTGGAAATCCCAAAAATCTCATTGGTTAAGTCTAACCCGGAGGGTGGGGCTACTCCCAGACCCTTAAAAGGGAGATGCTCGGATGCCCTCCCTCTCTTACTTCTCTCTTGTCTTCTCTCTCTGGCGGAACCAACACCCACGGTGGCTGGCCCTTGAGCCAGGCCACCAATGCAGGCCCTCCAAGCAGGCCCCAACTCTTCCCTTCTTCCTCCTCTTCCCTCCTCGCTTCACTTTTGCATCGCATCAAATTACTAGCCCCAAGGGCATTCTTCAGAAGGAGAACATGGAGCATCGCTAGAGCAACCAGCCGCTCCACCCCGACCTCGGAAAGAACCGCGGGACACGCAGGACATTTGAACTCGGAACACACGCACACACGCGAGAAGCCAAAACTAAAGCAAGTATTCTTATTTCCAAATTCAAACTGCTGTTAAGAGGGTGTGTTATTTTCCCGTTGGGACAAGTTAACTCCGTGAAGGTTGTATTTGATGAACTGAAGGAAGCTGTTCCCCCCCCCCACTCTCTCTCTCTCTCTCTCTCTCTCTCTCTCTCTCTCTCTCTCTCTCTCTCTCTCTTTTTATCTCTCTAAGTTCAGTCTATTCATTATCTTCGTTTATGTACCATATTCTTTCGTTTAATATCTATACTTCTACTCTCTTGATGCATATTTAGTATGTACTTTCTGTGTGAATTGTAGTGTTATTTTTAGTCTGTGTTTATTAAACCTTCAAAAGACATTTAATGAGTTGAATCTGTTATTCTGCCACATACACGAAGTCAATGAAACTTACGATCTAACGTTACCTAACTGCTTATGCTACTATGTTAGTAAAGTAACTTGTATGACCATTTGAAATATTGAACTTGTCCTGATCAGTAAAGTTAATGTTTCTTATGCGCTCGTAAAGCAGTAATCCCTTATTGAGAATTGATTTGAGAGTCTATAACTAATTTGCAGGACAAACTTAGTAGGATAATTTCAAGCAATTCCGTAAAGGGTTACTTGTATTTAATTAAACAATTTTCCCTATCGGAAAATTTTAATACGTAATGAACGACTAGCAAATTATATTCATAAATTCATGAATATTGAATATTAAATCCCTTTTGAGTTAATTATTCCCCGAGACATTAAACTCATAAGTCATTGTCGTTACACAGTGCTCTGTTTTAAGTTTTTTAATACTTAAAAAATACTTTTCACTGGTTAGGGGGTACTTGGCTGAAAAAATATTTCACAGGGGGTACGTCACTGAAAAAAGGTTGAGAAACACTGGCCTAGGAAATCACCAAGCCTTAATCTGCATCGCTATTTGTACTCGTTGTGAATACGCAGGCCACAAGAAGTAATTTTTTGTTGTTTTTTGATCACTTTTACTCGGGACATGCTAGCTGGCAACATAGGATTCCATTCATTATGTACATTTGTCCAGACATAAGCACCAACATCATTTCGGTGGAGAAAAGGAAAATGGTTGATGCTGTGGTTGCAACTGGGCAGGGTCATCGCTATGGGAACATTAAAAGGGCTCTGATTGGTGCTGGGGGTTTTATGTGGGCGGGGTCATCTCAGTGGGAACATAACGAGGGCTATGATTGGTGCTGGGGGTTTTATGTGGGCGGGGTCTTCTCAATGGGAACATAACGAGGGCTATGATTGGTACTGGGGGTTTTATGTGGGCGGGGTCGTCTCAATGGGAACATTAAAAGGGCTCTGATTGGTGCTGGGGGTTTTATGTGGGCGGGGTCATCTCAGTGGGAACATAACGAGGGCTCTGATTGGTGCTGGGGGTCTTATGTGGGCGGGGTCGCCTCAATGGGAACATAACGAGGGTTCTGATTGGTGCTGGGGGTTTTGTGTGGGCGGGGTCACCTCAATGGGAACATAACGAGGGCTATGATTGGTGCTGGGGGTTTTATGTGGGCGGGGTCTTCTCAATGGGAACATAACGAGGGCTATGATTGGTACTGGGGGTTTTATGTGGGCGGGGTCATCTCAATGGGAACATAACGAGGGTTCTGATTGGTGCTGGGGGTTTTATGTGGGCGGGGTCGCCTCAATGGGAACATAACGAGGGCTATGATTGGTGCTGGGGGTTTTATGTGGGCGGGGTCTTCTCAATGGGAACATAAAGAGGGCTCTGATTGGTGCTGGGGGTTTTATGTGGGCGGGGTCATTTCAATGGGAACATAACGAGGGCTCTGATTGGTGCTGGGGGTTTTATGTGGGTGGGGTCTTCTCAATGGGAACATAAAGAGGGCTCTGATTGGTGCTGGGGGTTTTATGTGGGCGGGGTCATCTCAATGGGAACATAACGAGGGCTCTGATTGGTGCTGGGGGTTTTATGTGGGTGGGGTCATCTTAATGGGAACATAACGAGGGCTCTGATTGGTGCTGGGGGTTTTATGTGGGTGGGGTCATCTTAATGGGAACATAACGAGGGCTATGATTGGTGCTGGGGGTTTTATGTGGGCGGGGTCATCTCAATGGGAACATAACGAGGGCTCTGATTGGTGCTGGGGGTTTTATGTGGGTGGGGTCGTCTCAATGGGAACATAACGAGGGCTCTGATTGGTGCTGGGGGTTTATGTGGGTGGGGTCGCCTCAATGGGAACATAACAAGGGCTGTGATTGGTGCTGGGGGTTTTATGTGGGCGGGGTCATCTCAGTGGGAACATAACGAGGGCTCTGATTGGTGCTGGGGGTTTTATGTGGGCGGGGTCTTCTCAATGGGAACATAACGAGGGCTCTGATTGGTGCTGGGGGTTTTATGTGGGCGGGGTCGTCTCAATGGGAACATAACAAGGGCTGTGATTGGTGCTGGGGGTTTTATGTGGGCGGGGTCGTCTCAATGGGAACATAACAAGGGCTGTGATTGGTGCTGGGGGTTTTATGTGGGCGGGGTCATCTCAGTGGGAACATAACGAGGGCTCTGATTGGTGCTGGGGGTTTTATGTGGGCACGGTTGTCTCAATGGGAACATAACGAGGGCTCTGATTGGTGCTGGGGATTTTATGTAGGCGGGGTTGTCTCAATGGGAACATAACGAGGGCTCTGATTGGTGCTGGGGGTTTTATGTGGGCGGGGTCGTCTCAATGGGAACATAACGAGGGCTATGATTGGTGCTGGGGGTTTTATGTGGGCGGGGTCTTCTCAATGGGAACATAACGAGGGTTCTGATAGGTGCTGGGGGTTTTATGTGGGCGGGGTCGTCTCAATGGGAACATTGTGAGGGAATCAGTGTGTGTTACCTTGAAGAGCGAGCGGCAGATATACTCATACACCATGTTCTTCAGACTGCTCTCCAGCGTGGAGATCCTCACATCGGTGCTTTCGCTTTCCTGCATCACACAAACACAGTTAGCTCCACTTATAATATCAGTACATGTGTGTGTGAGGTGTGTTTGCACGTCACCTGTTTGGTCTGCAGCGCTCGGTGGAAGAGTCGCAGGAACGACACCAGACTGAAGCGGTACATGTTATTAATCTTGGACAGATCCGTGATCACAAAGTACATCTTACTGGCTGTCTCGGCCAGCGGCAGGTACGCGTCCCTTTCCTACACACACACACACACACACACACACACACACACAAACACGGACACAGACGGACGTTACACTGGTGCCACCTGCTGATTAATTCATTCCTGGTATCTCTGGCATGATCCCATTCTTCCCTAGCCTGACGTCATACTCAATTCTAGTCAGAATTATGCCTGTCACTTTTTATTCGATATTCGAATATGCATTCGAACATGACGTGAAATATCCGTAATCAAACTATAAATAAACGATCCGTTTTTTTAAGTGCCATGTAGCGCAATTTTTTTACAGTCGGGTGCGTTTACATGGAGCACTGTAAACGGTTTAAAAGTCCAATCTGAATGAAAATGCTCCGTATAAACACCTCGATCGGAATAAAAATGCCCAAACTGAATGAAATTGTAATCGTTTTGAGATGGGTGGATAAACCTTTTCATGAATCAATCAAACGAAACATTTCACCATGTACACGACCTGACCGGATTACTTTTGAGTGTGTGTGTCCTTATATGACGTACACCGCGCTCACCTTCATCACTGAAGAGCATGCGCCGCGCTCACACACACCAAGCATGTTGACAAGAGAGGAAAGTACATTTTTCTGAGGGATAAACTTTTTATTTCGTAAGAAGTTTTGAAGATAATGTTGCCATAATGACACTGTCCCTAAACCTACCCATGTAAGCAAACAATCAACTACTTCAACTGCGCCTGACATTAGAATTATTTTTTTCTGAGATGATTATTACACTTTACAACAAATAAATAGCTTTTATAAGTCCTGGTGGCCGTTGAGAGTTGCTATGGCATCCGTAAACACATTCCAGCTGCTGGAGAGGACGGCGTCGACATCTGATGCCGTAGACAAACTGTGATGATTGTATAGTGGCACTTCATATCGATTACGTTGATAACCTGCTGCTTCAAACATTAAGTTAACTATTTATTTTTCCATACAGGCTGTGGCCTGAGTCCTGTTTATGACTGTCAGACTGTTAATGCATTTGTGATTTAATCTCAGTTACGGTGGTGTCGGTTTTTTTATTTTATTATTATTATTTGGGGGGTATGGTGTCGTAGATATTCGAATATATTCGAATACACTGCTTGATAATTGATAGCCGTTCGAATTAGTTTTTTTTTTAAATGACAGCCCTAGTCAGAATATGAGTCTGATGCTCCATTGGGCTGTGATTATGGGGCGTTTCAACCGAACCAGTAAAAACATAAATTGGACAGACCACCAACCAATCAGAGCAACGGAGCGACGCATAACGTTAGTTGTCAAATGTCAACAGAGCGGTTTTCCCGCGGGTTGTTTTCTATGTCCGCGGGTTGAAGCGACTATTATGTGATATATAGACCCATGAGTGCGAATTTTAGCAGCAACCTTGCCAAAATAACACACATTTTACCCCCCAAAGCCATTTTTTTTTAGGAGAACCCCCATCGAGAAGCTATTGAGCTTGTTTAGGGCTAGTAGTTGGTGGGTTTTGTTGTGCAAAATTTGGCAACCCTGTCTGCACGCGCGCTGGAATAAGCGATCTTAGCCGGTGTTGTAAAAAAAAGAATTTAATGATACTCAGAGTACTTACAAACACGATCATCATTTCTGAGAGAAATAGTGAAGGTGATGCAGATACAAACAAGCTCTCCGTTTAGGATTTGATCAAATATAACCCAAGCCCCTTTGATGACGTGATGATTACGGTACTGTTGATCATCTGTCCGTCATCGGCTAAAGCCCGCCCTGATGATCTCATTGGTCAGTTTATGTTCTGCATAATTACTCCTCTATGGATCAAGTCCAGACAGAACTGCCCGAGCTCAAATGTTTCGGGCGGGGCTGAGTTCGGCTGGCATCCAGGCTAATTTTTCCCAGCATTACCTGGTCAAGTGACGTCTGCAGGCGGTGGGATTCAGTCAGTGATTGGTGGATCAGAGCGCTGCTGGCTTTGGTCTGGTTCAGAGACTCGATCAGCTCCTTATTCTCCAGGATATTCCCCTGAGCCGTCGCCAGAGTCTACACACACACAAAACACACATACTGTTTGAGTATCTGGGGAAAAACATCCCGTAATCCAGGGGTTTTCACATTGGGGTCCGGGGGCTTGCAAAACGTTTGGAGAAAATCACTGTAAAAAAGTTTTAAAAATATATCAATAATAAAAGTAAGTAACTAACTCAATTTGATAAAAAAAAAAAGTTATACAAATAAGTAGAAATTGTAATAAATATCAAAATATTTAAGTAAATAATTGATAAAAATCATTTACATTAAATTACAAAATACATTAAAAAACAATAAAATAAAATGTTAATAATAATGTAAAAATAATAATTATATATATATATATATATAAACAATTGTCCCTTTGCCTTAACAAGTCATGTGACCAATTCAATGAGTAGTGGTCAGCTGTCATGTCAGAAAATAAAACTAAATACAATTAAAACAATAAAATAAAATAAGAAAATACAAATTAAATGAAATGTGTCTCAACAAGTCATGTGACCAGTTCACGGCCAGTTTATATTAGAAAATAAAGTTCAAAACAATTAATACTACAATTGTATTTTAATTTAAATCATTTAAATTAATAATAAATACATTTTATTAAATTAGTAAATAAATAATAAATAATATAATATTTAAATTAATAAATAATATATCTAACAGCAGAGTACTATAATGTTTAAAAAATAAATGATTTAAAATTAAATTGTTAAAAAATAAACAATGTTTTACACATTTTTATAATATAATTTTTTCACAGTATTAATGTCTTTATAAATGAAAACACACAGCTGACTTTAATATTTTGGTATGGGGTCTCTCGTCTGGGGGTCCTAAAAGACTGAACCCCTCAGAATATGATGTGTGGAGGAGCATGCTGGGATTGTTGCTTCAGTACCTCCAGCAGCGACTCCTCCAGCTGGGCGAGCTGGATCTTCTTCTCCTCTTCCTGTTGCAGGAGTTTGGTTTTTTCGCTCTCCAGCTCTGGTTTCTCCTGCTGGATGGTCAACGCTAGCAGCTAAACACGCACACACACACACACACACACACACACACACACACACACACACACACACACACACACACACACACACACACACACACACAAAATAATAATGGTCTTTTTGAATTTGGAGCACGTAATAAGTGGCAGGTAAGTAAATGTGTGTGTGTGTGTGTGTGTGTGTGTGTGTGTGTGTGTGTGTGTGTGTGTGTGTGTGTGTGTGTGTGTGTGTGTGTGTGTGTGTGTGTGTGTGTGTGTGTGTGTGTGTGTGTGTGAGATGGCTAGTTTTAGGGGTATGGGCAGTGTAAGGGGATAGAAAATACGGTTTGTACAGTATAAAAACCATTACGCCTATGGAATGGCCCCACATTTCACAAAAACAAACGTGTGGGTGTGTGTGTGTGTTACCTGTCCTCGTAGTCCTGCTCTAGTGGTGGTGAAGTTCACCTCAGTGATGACAGACGCAGCATCAGGTGGGATGAAGGGACTGGGGTTACGGGTGGCCAGAAACAGACGGAAATCCTCATTATAGTCGATGACTTTGTCACCGATCTGCACTACGTATCGCGGACCTGCCACACACACACACACACACACATACACACATACATACAAAGAGCGGAATAAATCATGTTCAGAATGAAGTACTAGTATACTGCTAACTGAAACAAACTATGTAGAACAGTATGCAGACTATGCACTAAAGTTTTATTTGATTAATGAGTTGAGGAAAAGTAAGAATAACAAAAAAATCAAAAAACAGTCGTATGAAAACAGCGTTAATGAATGCCGCTGAGACTGGTGTGGATATCCTCCATGTATAAGAGAAGGATTTGTGGGGTTGCCAAATTGAACACGACACTCTGTATGTGTGTGGGTGTGTGTGTGTGTACGCCTGCAATGCAGTAGTCTGTACACACACTTTAATTTCCCTCTCTCTTTCTCTCCTCATCCGAATGCTGAAAACCTCTTCGTTTATCTGCCTCCCGCCGGTCCCTGATAGACTCAGCCATATCTGCGCCACACACACACACACACACACACACACACACAGCATATGGAGGAGGCTTCAGAGATGCCCGCGGGTCTTATTTCATACACACAGCTGGGACAGGAGGATAAACACACTACAGGATAGGAGGAACGTGTGTGTGTGTGTGCGTGTGTGTGTGTGTGTGTGTGTGTGTGTGTGTGTGTGTGTGTGTGTGTTGTGTGTATGTAGGTGCATCTAACTCCACGTTCTAACCATGTGTGACGCGATACAGTTCAAGCCCTGATTAATTTAGAACAGACCTCGTTGGGTCTCACGAGTCACACACAAACATTTGAGCTTCTTTTCCTTTTAATGGCGGTTGGCAGGCACACACACACTTGAAGCTGAATACCGCCACCTAGCGCACAACACCTGCATTACAGCTGATGTAAAGTAAAGGTTCGGACTTAATCAGCCCCGATGTCAATCCTTGAGACATCCCTAGTTTCTACCTAACACACACACACACACACACTGTACTCACCCTGTGCGATGAGATCTCGCCGCAGCAGCGGGTACAGGACGGGCTCCACGCCGTCCATCTCCTGAACGATCAGAGTTTTCCCGAAGCGCACAGATAACTCCAACACCGTCATGAAGTTAGTGTCCTGGGACAGATAGAGGGGTTTTAACCAGGGTTATTACAGTCATCTGAAACTATCTCCCTTTCTCATGTAGTTTAACTTGACATACTAAAATTACTGAAATTAATATAGAAATAACTATATAGACAAGATTTTAGATAGAATTTAAATGAAAATGATAAAATAAAAAATCATAATATTAATAAAAACTAACAGTATCTCAATGATACTAAAAAAATATTCTTTATTAAAAAAATAGTAAAATAAAATATGGACATGCCAAAATGAGTTGACAAGGAGATGTCTGAAACTGTGTGAGAATTGAATTGAGAGTACATTGCATTGTGGGATACAGTATTACAGCTCTGGCATACGGCTCACACGTGTGTGCGTGTGCGTGTGTGTGTGTGTGTGTGTATTTACCTGTTGGTTTATGACCTCCAGACGATGTGCTTTCAGATGAGTTCGCAACCACTCTGTCGCACGAGAGGACGGATCGATCAAGAACGGACAAGAAGCACTCTAGGAGGAGAGGAGAGGAGAGGAGAGGAGAGGAGAGGAGAGGAGAGGAGAGGAGAGGAGAGGAGAGGAGAGGAGAGGAGAGGAGAGGAGAGGAGAGGAGAGGAGAGGAGAGGAGAGGAGAGGAGAGGAGAGGAGAGGAGAGGAGAGGAGAGGAGAGGAGAGGAGAGGAGAGGAGAGGAGAGGAGAGGAGAGATGAGGAGAGGAGAGGAGAGGAGAGGAGAGGAGAGGAGAGGAGAGGAGAGATGAGGAGAGGAGAGGAGAGGAGAGGAGTTATTTATAATATAACATACCTATATGTTTGTTTATGTCTATTGCTTTGGGAATATTGTGCTACTACACCGCCATGCCAATAAAGCTCTTTTGAATTGAACTGAATTGACAAGACGAACTGAAAAGATGAGAGGAGAAGAGAGACAAGATTAATTCTAAGATAAATTATAATAAATAATGACAGTATAACTTCTTCTGTATAACCAGATCAAGAACATTTCCAGCTCATATTTCACCCCAAACAATGAGAGTGAGAAACAATGAGATAAATGGGTTTAATTGTCATGCAAATATTGCCAGAATTCATAAAATCTTAAAAAAGGCTTGATTTTCTTTATGCAAAATCTACTTCTTCATGTTGATTTCACAGTGAAATAAGAGCCAGAGGGCTCCTGACAGGTTTCGTCAGATTATATTTCCTACACGCGTTACTTCATTTCACCTGTTCTCTATGGCAACATGACGGTGGGTCACCATAGAAACCAGACTCCTGATGAACACTAATTATAAACTTCTCACACACACATCACAATGTTCAATCAGTTCAGATGAGATCATACATACAAAAAATCAGCTGAATTCGCCATAAGAGAAAACTTTTAAAAAATGACTTGGGTAAGAGATTCATGCCAGGGGTTTATTTTAAGGCCGGTTCACACATTGTGTAGATCAATTTTTGCTATATAAACTCACTGACCAATAAGACGCTATTTTCCACTTCAGGACAGGACATTACAACAGATATAACACTGTTTATACTAAACGCAATATAAGTCCTAGTTTTGATCCAATAGTTTTAATCCAATCACAATTCAATCGACAACCAAAGGATAAAATCAAGTCCCGCCCTTCATTTTTTCTATAGCCGTTTCAGTCTTGATGTGGATTTTGTGACATTTTTCCACATCTCTCCTGGTGTGAACAGGCCTTTAGGTTTAGGATGAGTTAGGGCTACAAAAAATGATTTTCTTACTTAAAAATTCTAACATTACAAAATATTTTTAAAGTAAAAATGATTGTCTTGTTTTGGGGAAAAATAACTCAAAATGAAGAGAGTTTTTGCTTAAAATAAGCTAAATAATCTCCCAATGGGGTGAGAAAAATAATGTTGTTTTAAGATTATTTCTCTTATCCCACTGGCAGATTATTTAGCTTATTTTAAGCAAAAACTCTCTTAAGGCCCCGATCACTCAGAACGCGTTTTTGCAGCGAGAGGCGCCTTTTTTGAATGGATTTCGTTTGGCAGAGAGCGTTATGCGCGCTGCTTATGCGCCCTGGGTGCTCCGAGCGCATGAAGTTGAAAAAAAGTCAACTCTGAGCGGAAAAGCGCACAACGTCATCGCGTTTGTTTCTGTTGTCCAATCGAATGAATGAAGCGGCGGGCCTTCCGTTGTGTTGACCGTTACATTGATTTGACTGACAGTACAGGTGATTCGGGGGTTGCCTAGAAACATTAAAGCGCACTGCTCTTTTTTGAATGAAAAAACACATACCAAAAAAGGGAGTGCAGTGCGCCTCGCGTTTTCGAAACTGAAAAGCACGTTCGGTGTAATCGGGTCCTAAAGGTGCACAATGCAATGCATATTCTAAACAAATGCGTAGTTTGATGACGCAAAGTGTGAGCTCGGTATCTTGGGACATGTGGTCTTCACCTCACAGCCGGTGGAAAATAGGACTCGGGCAGAAATCACGTTCATGCATGCGGTTATTAACGTTACTGTAGTGAAGCAGAGCAGGACCGAGTGTTGTGGAGCTGAGCACGGCCGCTGGAGCGAATGTTACACAAACACACGGCTCGCGAGAACCGGGACTTTTATTATGACGGGACGGGACACAGTCGCCTGCCGCACGCACTGATCCACTCTTCCGGTTATGATTATGAGGTAAAGCAGCTCTGTTTATCAGATTAGATTCATTTAAGTGTGTTTAAAATGATGTTATGACGTTCCTCTGTGCATTCGCTCGGCGCTGCTGTGACATGTTCACACTGCTTAGAGTAAAGCGCTTCTGCAGAATAAACCCGAGGGTAGCGCAGATATGACGCGATTGACAGGCGACTCCCTCAAACGCTATGCTGACACAATTTTCTCACAATTTACAAATAGTTGGAAACATCTGGGATATTGTAGGTACTCAACTGAACAAAATATATAACACTGGCCTAGTGGTTTTTGGATATTTTACTGCAAAAATACTACATAGTGCACATTTAATTTTGAGTTTTTTTCCCCCCAAAACAAGACAATTACTTTTGCTTGTCTAGTAAATACTTCTTGTTTTAAGAATTGTTAGATGTTTAGACTAGAAACAAGACAAAAATACTAAGTAAGAAAAGCGTTTTTTGCAGTGTAGTATGGGAAGTCAACAGTTCTAAGTAATTTGTGTGCAATCTTACCAGTGATCTTAGCTCAGTAATCTGATGTCAGCATGTGCAGACAGACATGAATGAGTGAACGCAAGGCATTATGGGAACACAGATGAACACAAAGGTCTAGGTGTGTGTTACCTGCAGGATGACCAGAGCGTTCTCCATCGACAGGTCGTCAGACGGCAACCCTTCACCCTTCCAGATCAGCTGCTCACTCTCAGAGCACAGGAAGTGACGCAAATCAAACTCTGCCAATCAGAGAACACGCTGTTAAAGCCTCGGCCAATCAGAAGAGTTAAAAATGGTGTTAAACATAATCATAAATGTTTTCCAAAGTCAAGTGTGTGTTTACTGTTTGGGTGATGTATGCCTGTTCAATGACAAAGTAAAATAAAATAAAATAAAATAAACATTTAAAAAATGTAAAATAAATAAAATTAAATAAATTCAACTTAAATAATAATAAAACAACAAAAAAATCCCATAAAATGAATGCACTTAAACTAAAATATAAATTATATATATATATATATATATATATATATATATATATATATATATATATATATATATATATATATATATATATATATATATATATATATAAAAAGAACACAAATCATTGATTGGTCAAATAAGAGACTTATGGCTGCATGTTAAAGCAGCTGCGTGTCATTTTCTCGATGTTCAAATAGTCTGTGGTGTGTCAGTTGTATATTCAGAGTCATTATGAGTCAGTCATCGGTCGTTTGACCTACTGAAGAGTGAACCACTGAGACACTTTCAAAACATTGATCTGTTTGTGCGATCGGCTGACATCTCAACTTCTGATTCAACCAATGACATGAGTGTGGGGCGGGGCTATCTGTTTGATGAACACTGTGTTGTCTATGCAAAATACATTTTACAGGACAAATGTGTGTGTGTGTGTGTGTGTGTGTGTGTGTGTGTGTGTGTGTGTGTGTGTGTGTGTGTGTGTGTGTTACTCTGTAGTCCCGAGCTGCTCATCCAGTCGTCTAAGCTGCTGCGCCGCTGGTCTTCAGGAGCCGCAGGCAGATACGTGATAAAAGCAGCAGATAGTTGAGCTCTCTTAGGAAGAGTGTCCAGCTCCTCACTGATCTCATCCACCTACACACACACACGCAGGCACACACAGACGCACACACAGACGCACACACACACACACACACGTTCGGTTTCTATGTTTAATGGGGACTAATAATTTTTATACTGTACAAAGTATATTACATTTACATATTACATATTATATTACATTATTTATATGCAGCTATTTTCCTCATGGGGACCAAAAATATGGATGGATAGATGGATGGATGGATGGATAAGACCAACATTTCCTGGTATTACTTTCCTTGTGGGGACATTTTGTGCATAATGTAAATAATACCTAAAACACACTCGCTCGCACGCACGCACGCACGCACGCACACACACACACACACACACACACACACACACACACACACACACACACACACACACACACACACACACACAGACACAGACGTTTGTTTTTGTGACATATGGGGACATTCCATAGGCGTAATGGTTTTTATACTGTACAAACCGTATAATCTATTCCCTTACACTGCTCCTACCCCTAAACCTACCCAACACACACACACACACACACACACACACACACACACACACACACACACACACACACACACACACACACAGACGTTTGTTTTTGTGTCATATGGGGACATTCCATAGGCGTAATGGTTTTTATACTGTACAAACCGTATAATCTATTCCCTTACACTGCTCCTACCCCTAAACCTACCCAACACACACACACACACACACACACACACACACACACACACACACAGACGTTTGTTTTTGTGTCATATGGGGACATTCCATAGGCGTAATGGTTTTTATACTGTACAAACCGTATAATCTATTCCCTTACACTGCTCCTACCCCTAAACCTACTCATCTTTCAAAAAAAATAAACTCCTCCTGTATGATTTATAAGCCTTTTGAAAAGTGGGGCCATGGGTAATGTCCTCATATTTCACCCTCTCCTGTAATACCTGTGTCATACCCATGGCATTATACACGTGTTCTCATATGTCACAAAAACATGCCCACTAACACACACACACACACACACACTAAGACACACCTGTGCGGTCCAGCGCGTGTGTTCTCCATCCAGCTGCTGTAGAAGTTTCTCCGCTGCGCTGATGGTCTCTTGCGCTCTGCTCACTTCAGACTCCAGTTTTGCTGCTTCAGTCGTACGGCACTGAAACCTGGACACCAGAGACGAGATGTCGTACACACACACACACACACACACACACACACACACACACACACAACTAGTGAGCTGCCTACAAAAAGACAGCATTTAAGGCATCTAGGACAAGCTCACACTGTGAAAGTTGTTCCAGAAGGCAATATGGCATGCACCCTTTGTGAAGAAGGCAATGCAAGAATTACATTATTTTATTACATTAATTGCATTATTACTAAAACTAAAAGCATAAGAATTATTATATAAAAATCTTAAGCTTATTTTATATCAGCTGGTTACCAAGGAAAGAATTCTCTTTTCATTTAGTTTAATTTAAAGTACCAATACTATAATAATAATAAATAAAAAAACTTAACAGAACAGTATATATATATATATATATATATATATATATATATATATATATATATATATATATATATATAGATAGATATAGATATATTTACAAAATAATAGAAATAAAGACAAACACCAAAATTAGTAACATTAAAAAGTAAAATAAATAAATAAGTTTCATTCAAAATATCAATGAAAACTAGATAAGAAAAGTTGGCTTGAAAAACCCTAGCCAGAAAGTTTTAAATTGTTTTAAAGCCTGAAGTTTGGAATAGATAGATTAGATTGCTAGGGTGTTGCTATGTGGTTGCCATGGTACTATGGGATGGATGGATGGATGGTCTTCTTTAAATAAACAAATAAATAAATAAAAATAATCTTAGAAATCTAATTAAAAGTTCACTATTCTGTGTGCATGAAATATTGCTTTCATGTGAATTTAAATATTGTGTTACTTTAGCAAAGCACAAAAATTAACTCTATTAGAATCAATAGCTGGTCAATTTTCTCACGAGTCTTACTTCTCCTTCAGCTCCAGAACTTTCTCTCCCACTGAGTTCAGCTCCTTCTCCAGCCTGTTCTTGCGGTTCTCCGTCTTCCGCAGGTTTCTGGCAGAAACACAGAGACAATGCGTCAGAAACAGTCCCTCTGGGTTAAAGTCCCGAAGGCTTTGCTCATGTGTGTACAGACTCCATCAGTCCCGCGTGCTCCGACTCCAGCGGCTGGATCTTCTCCAGCACGTGTGAGTACTGAACGTTGGCCTTCACCCAGGCGGCCAGAGGAGCGGCAGCGGCACTCGCACGCTTGGCGTTCTGCAGAACAAAAATCTCTGATGATTAGATGATTGTACACGGTAAAGTTTACAAAATGCAAGAGGTGTTGAGCTGACCTCTCAAAAGGGCATTAATTACACTATATTGCTAAAAGTATTGGGCCGCCCCTCTAAATCACTGAGTTCAGGTGTTCAGTCCCTTCATGGCCACAGGTGTATAAATCAAGCACTAGGCCTGCAGACGCTTCTACACACATTAGTGAAAGAATGGGTCGCTCTCAGGAGCTCAGTGAACTCAAGCGTGGGGCCGTGATAGGCTGACACCTGTGCAATAAGTCCATTCCTGACATTTCCTCACTACTAAATATTCCACGCTCAACTGTTAGTGGGATTATAACAAAGTGGAAGCGATTGGGAACAACAGCAACTCAGCCAGGATATGATAGGCCACGTAAAATCACAGAGCGGGGTCAGCGCATGCTGAGGGTCACAGTGCGCAGAAATCACCAACTTTCTGCAGAGTCAATAGCTCCAGACCTCCAAACTTCTGTCCTTCAGATGAGCTCAAGATCAATGTGTAGAGAGCTTCATGGAATGGGTTTCTATGACCGAGCAGCTCATCCAAGCCTTACATCACCAAGAGTAATGCAAAACGTGGGATGCAGTGGAGTAAAGCAGCCGCCACTGGACTCTAGAGCAGTGAGACGTGTTCTCTGGAGCGACCAATCACGCTTCTCTATCTAACAATCCCATGGACAAGTCTGGGTTTGGCGGTTGCCAGGAGAACGGGACTTGTCTGACTGCATTGTACCAAGTGTAAAGTTTGGTGGAGGGGGGATTTTGGTGTGAGGTTGTTTTTCAGGGGTTGGACTTGTCCCCTTAGTTCCAGTGAAAGGAACTCTTAATGCTTCCGCACACCAAAACATTTTGGACAATTTCATGCTCCTAACTTTGTGGGAACAGTTTGGAGACGGCCCCTTCCTGTCCCAACATGACTGCGCTCCAGTGCACAAAGCGTCGGTCCATAAAGACATGGATGAGCGAGTTTGGTGTGGAGGATCTTGACTGGCCTGCACAGAGTCCTGAGCTCAACCTGATAGAACAGCTTTGGGATGAATTAGAGCGGAGACTGAGAGCCAGACCTTCTCGTCCAACATCAGTGCCTGACCTCACAAATGCGCTTCTAGAAGAATGGGCAAAAATCCCCATAAACACACTCCTAAACCTTGAGGAAAGCCTTCCCAGAAGAGCTGAAGCTGTTAGAGCTGTAAAGGGTGAGCCGACTCCATATTAAACCCTACGGATTAACAATGGGGTGGCATTAAAGTTCATGTGCATGTAAAGGCAGGCGTCCCAAAACTTTTGGCAATGTAGTGTATGACTTTACTCTGAAGTGGATGTGTGAAAACATTTTATATATATTTTTCTCATATTTGTGAGATTGCAAAAAGTGTCAGTTCAGTTTCCACGTGAAATTGTGTCTGACCTTGGGGTCAAACGATGCTTTGTTTCTGTGCAGAAGCTCCTCAACACTCTGTCGGATCTCGTGGGTGATGTTGCGCGCGTCAAACGTGACGATGTCCTCCCTCACTCCTCGCTTGGCCAAGAAACTGCCATTTATAAACACTCCATTAGCTCTTCAATTATTCAACTAATTTAATGTTTTAACAAAAAGCAAATGACCTAATGTCTCCACACGCCTATTTGCAATGAAAATGCGCTAAATTAAAATCATTAATTAGTCTAGAATGCGGCTGGATTCATTTAGCCTGAAGGGTATGAAGGTGTAATAAGCAATATGACAGTTTAATTTCCCGGGAAGAGATAAACACCATAAATAAAGGCAGAATTAATTCTGTTACAGCCGTTAAAGACTAATATAAAGCATGAGTAATGACAGAGCGGCTCCCACTCCCATCACGTCTGTCTCTCTCACCTCTTCATGCTGACCCAGGACGTGTCAAATATTCCCATGAGTCTCAGCACCCCCTCCAGGATGTCTCTGATGACGTCGGGCGGCATACGCAACGAGCGGATCTCGGAGAGGGACTCCGATTTAATGTTCCCTACTGCCTGCTTTGCCTCCTCGACCAGGGGCTGAGCGCGCACACACACACACACACGCACACACACACACACACACACACACACACACACATACAAACATACACACACACACACACACACACACACACACACACACAAGAATACAAACACAAAATAAGTCAGGTTTAATATGTTTTATGTGGGTTTTTAGAGCATCTCCAGAACACTGGACATAAGATCAGGACACGTTTAATGTGATCAGGATTGTTATTAACATTAACGAAAACTAAAATACAGCTGACATACATTAAAAACATGTTTGTAAACTTAAATAAAAATTAACTCAATCTGAAAATACACTTTCATGACGCCAAGACTAAAATAAAAATGAGTTTTAGTTTTTGATTAACAGTATATTAACTAAACTATTAACTGAAAGCTAAAGAAAACTACATTAAAAGGACAAATTAACAATAAAACAGAACTAAAATCTAAACAAAAATGTCAACATTACATAATACAAATATTTGCAAAGTTAAAAAAATATATAATCTCCCTGGATCAAGGCAGATGTATTCAGATGAGCAGGACTGCTATTTATCAACAGCGAAAACTAAATGATAAAGTTTGTTAAATGAAATAAAAATGTAAATAATTATAACCTGCCTTAAATATCAATATGGCTAGTTGTTAACTGATGATAACTAGCTGACCCTGATAACTGTATGATTAAATGATATGTTATCAATTGCACTAACTTAGATCTAAATTACTAAAACTAAAATAAAAAGCTAAATATATATATATATTTGGTGTGACAGGCAGCGGGGCGAGGGACCGCGAGAGCGGGCCGGTGATTAACGTTCACGAGTGCCAGCTGCGTGGCACACCGGTCACGTCTCGCGGCCATGTGACGGGAGCATAAAAGGAGGAGCAAGGGCTGCGGAAGACGAGAGAGGACCAGGCCTGGATTTTATGTTTAGTTTTGTTTGTGTGTTTGTGGGCAGTCGTCCGTGAGGGGCTGCCCACGTTTTATTTTGTGTGTGTTTGAGGGCAGTCGTCCGTGAGGGGCTGCCCACGTTTTATTTTGTGTGTGTTTGAGGGCAGTCGTCCGTGAGGGGCTGCCCACGTTTTATTTTGTGTGTGTTTGAGGGCAGTCGTCCGTGAGGGGCTGCCCACGTTTTATTTTGTGTGTGTTTGAGGGCAGTCGTCCGTGAGGGGCTGTCCGCGGTTTTACTTTCGTTTTGTTTATTTATTTTTAATAAATGTTTGTGAAACGTTCACCGGTTCCCGCCTCCTTCCTTCCCTCTACGAACGTTATTACAATATATATATATTTTTTTTTAAACAAACAATGATAGTCAACACTAATGAAAACTTAATTAAGTACAAATTGAAAATACAACAGAAAATCTAAATTAAAACATTATTATTATTTATCATTAAAATATTATTTAAAAATTATATTGTTTTTTTATATATATATTATAATTTTATACATATTGTTAAAAAGGTCAACATTAAAAAAAACTATAATAATAACCCTGGGTGTTTTTGTTCATATTTTAAATTAGATTTTATTTTTATGTCATCTGTTTTTATCATTAAAATGTTTTATTAAACATAAACTTTATTAATATTGTTAATATTTTGAATTCGATTTTATTTTTAAGTCGTCTGTTTTTATCATTAAAATGTTATTTTAAAATTATATTAAACATTTAAAAAGACATTATATTATTAAAAAAAAAATAACATAAACCCTGTATGTTTTTGTTAATATTTTCATTTAGATTATATTTTGTCTTGGTGAACTAGCTAAACACAAAAAAATACATTAAAAAATGGTATTTCAGCTAAGGTTTATTATGTTTCAAGAGTTAACAATAACAAGGCCACGTTCAGGTCAAACAGACAGGTGTCCTCACCTGAACCTCTCTGAGCTCCTCGTCGATTTTCTTCTTCCGCTCTTCAATCTTGGAGACTTCATGAGCCATTCTCTCTTTGAGCTTCTCCATCTCCGTCTTCTGGTCACTGGCGTTCTGAAACACACCACATGCACAGGGTAAGTCAAATTAAATCGCTAGTTAATACCACTAACAAGGCTCAAAATAGCCTCACACTAACACGGTAGCATAATGAGGGTCCCTACATGCAAACCGGAGCATTGAGAACTTTATAAGAGTACAAACAGTTTAATAAGAAGATCCTTTATAAAGACAGCCCATTATGTAGTTATGGACAGCCGCCATCTTGGAAAACGAGTCGAGACGAGACGAGTCGAGCCACGAACGCTGTGCTAAAAGAGCTGATCGATAGGAATTAAGTTTGGGAAATTTAATTACATGGAAAGGCATGAATTATATCTATTTATTAAAATATATGGTTGACTAACTACAAGGGAAGAAGGCGTCCCATTTGAGATTCCAAGTCTTAAGGCGGGCGTACACGGTGCGATTTTTGCTGTCGTACGAACTCGCAGACGATTTTTTTTTCTCGGGAGAAATCGCGTGGACATCGTGGATGCTCGTATGGTCGCGGCTCGCACCGTGTGAGAGGAAATACGAGACGAGCCGAGCACGTTAAGAGCACCTCCCGACCTTACGATAATTTTTAAACATGTTTAAAAAGTTCGGGGAGTCGGCCCGATTTTTACCAGCTGTCCCCTATTGCCAAATCATGCACAAGCACGTCACATACGCTCAATCTATATGACTAGCTCAGTGGCTGCCACATACTGCGTTCACACACACACACACACACACACACACACACACACACACACACTTTCTCTCTCTCACGTGCACTCTTCTCTCTCCCTCTGGTTGTTTAGGTTAAAATGAATGGCTGTTCTCTGCTTTTCAACAAATCATTTTCACACCTTTTTTCTTTATTTTTGTGTAGGCTATCTAAAGCCATAGCAGCAACATTGAAAGCTCCGGTGTCTGTGTTACATGAAAACTGGTGTGATCGCGGCCGGCTCGCGGTGCAAACAGTCGTGCCGTGTACCAGCTGATTTGATGCGATGATCAAATTAAATGAATCGTAGCGTCTGCAATATCTCACGACCTTCCGAGTGTCCGAATTCGCACAGTGTACGCCCGCCTTTAGCACAGCGTTCGTGGCTCGACTCGTCAAGACTGTTTTCCAAGATGGCTCCTGTCTGTATACGCGTAATGTACGAGGGGGTAATCTAGCACTCGGAAAGCGTTCCACCCATAGGGGCGGCCATTGCTAACCAAGCCATCACCTGCTGTTAGCATCCCATTGACTCCCATTCATTTTTGAGTCACTTTGACAGTGAATAACTTTACATCTGAGGCGTTTAAGGAATCCATTTTTTCATTGTTTATTTCTAAAGCAACACGACAATGCATAAAAGGCTCCTTGTATCTTACACTATCGCCCCGTAGAAGAGATGGATTAGCCCGTCTTCATCCCAGGTAACGTTACAGTCAGTGGCAGATGTTTCAGCATGTCATATGAATATAATTTCATGGGTTTTATTTTTTTCAAACGCCAAATAATCACGATGCTCACGTTTACAAGCCAGCGTCATTATAGTAGTCTATTGGTTAGCGTTTTCCAGAATCTATATGATACTTCAGTTCAATGTTTGAGTGGTCGATAATCACCGTAACAAGCAGGACAGCATCGGTCGGGCACGCCTCCTTCAGCTCACACCGACGAGCAAACGCTGGTCACATGTTGATCCTCGTCCTGCCTTTAATCCCATCACTTTCTCGTTTCCTCTTATTGCTTTCCTCCAACAAAACCTTTTCTTTCTTATTTGTCTGTGCTGCTTCGGACATGACTATATTATCCGACGAACAAAGTTGGGCTCGTACGTCCGAATGTAAGGAAGTGTGTGTGTTGGTGGAAGTGACGTATATGCCGTAAAGCAGTCGAATGTTGTAGTTCTTTTTGTTCTTGGGTTACTACCCGAAACCCGAAGTTTAAAAGTACGATTAAAAACGATACAGACCCCATCAGGCTATGGCAGACGTGTCATTCAACCTATTGTAAGTCGATTTATCATCACAAGAGTCTTAAAAATATATTATGAAGGTTGAAAAGTTACCTAGTGCTGCTTTAAGTGAATAGGTTTGGGACGTATTACTGGCCCTGTAGGCAGTAATCTTTAAAGTGAAAGCAACCTATATAGCAGCCTAGGCTACCTCAACCACTGAAAAAACAAAACAAAAAACACAGTAGCCTGACTTAAACACATTTTTTTTTTAAATGACTTTAAAAAACACTGTTTATCTGTATCTTAATGTTATATTTATTTGTCCTCGTAGCAATTGTTTATTAGTTCTTATTTTATTACTGACTGTTTACTTGATTAATTAATTATATGAGAACTTTTTATATTAGGCAATTGCTTATTGCTGTACTTTTCCCAGATATTTCCCACCCTAAGCGATCATGTTATTAAAGCTATAGTACATCACTGGGCTAGCCTTTTTTGTAAGATACCAAAATAAAGAAGATTTGTGCATTTTGTTTGTTCTATTTATGTGTATGACTATTGTGCATCTAACATAATACATAATATGGTACATGTGGTACATTTATTATTGTATTTTTAAAAATTGCAACATTTTTCGCAAATGTCATATTGATCGCAAAAATCACAAAAAAATATTGTGAAATCCTGGAGGGACTGTCAAACACACACCTGCATGGACACGGTGATTTCCTGCAGGGCGGCGTCCGCCTCGGCCTGTTTGGTCTCCAATAAGCTGCTCTGCTCGGCCGCCCGCCCCTTCAACTCATCCACCAATGTCTTCGCTTCGTTCAGTTTGGCCACGCCCGCCTGCGGTCACATGAGATCACAAACATTAGCATATGGGCTCATCATGACCTGGAGCTCCTGTCTCCATCACTGAAGCTGTTGACCTGTAGGTGCTGTTGTTTGTGGGTCAGCTCCTTGCGTTTGGAGCTGAAGATGGACTGGTACACCTGCAGGAAGCTCAGGTATTGACTAGGCGTGGCTCCGAAATCCCGACAGGACTCGTGGATCGCCAGGAAGGAGCGATAGAGCTCCGCATGCACGGATGCTGAAAGACAAGCAATCAGAGAGCAGCTTAAAGGGGTGATGAATTGAGAAATCAACTTTCTCTTGAGCTTTTGATATATAAAAGGTCATGGTAATATAAGAATATCCTGTAAGTTTCAGAGCTGAAAACCTCCTTGTTAGTCAAAGAAAAGCTTTTATAGACACCAGGCCCAGAAAACGATCGTATCTTGACCTCATCTAGCGGCGAAACATCACCTCTACAGAATAATACGCACATGTAATTCAGTAGCCCCGCCCACCGACTCATGGGATCACGATAGCCAGCAGCAATAAACACGTTGAAGAATATACCAAGATATTGTGGAAGAACACAGTCACTGCATAAGCTTCCTTTGGATCCTAATATTAGGAATGTGTGATCACTTATTTCTTCATTTATTTTGAATGAAGTTCCAGCTGAAGTGGGGAAGAACGTTTGTGTGTTCGCTTCATTTTTCTGCGGAATCGTTTGTAAACAAGTCTCAAGTGCTGGATTTGCAGATACAATGTTATGCCTTCTATATTGGATACGACAGGAATGGTGCAACACACTTACGTGAGTAAAACGTCTTTTTTATATTTAATAGTAGTCCCAGGCTGTGTGTTTTCCAGACAGGCTACCAAAACGTACGCCCATCGGCAGAAATAATATTTTCTTGATCTGGGCTCGCGCGTGCGCACGTGTGTGTGTGTGTTCACGCTTAAATCCACAGATCGTGCGGGCTATGTAATACAGAAATAATATTCCAATCAATCGTGGGTGGATGAGAATTAAATCATTGTGTTTGTTAGATAAAGACGTTTACAAGCCCAGTGGTCGAGAGAATCATTCCGGTGCCGCTTTCAAAACAATCCCTCCCTCATGTGAACTGAACTGACAGGGGAGCAGAAACTCATTAAATATGCAAATCCAATCCTAGCCGTGGGCGTTTACTTCCAAGTCTCCAGTGACACGCCCATCAAAACCCAGCGTTCAGGAGAGAGCCTCAAAACCAATGTAGAAGTAAAAAAAGCCAGTTCATGGCATCTTTGACATCCATGTTCCGCCATAAGTACGCACGCTTTTCTTCATAAACATACCAGATTTCTTCTTCTTCCTCTGTTTTTCTCCATTTTTCTCGTCTTCTCCATCCATCCTTGACAGCAGCATTTCTGGGATCTGAAAATAGAGTCACATGACCAGAGAGATGTGAAGTAAATGAGTGAATAAACACAGATGTGACTCAAACGATACGGTGTCTCTGTTGACCTTCTTCATACTGCTGTCGGACCAGCCCTCCATCCACTGGACGGAGCACTTCCTGTAGAGGGCGGGGTTACTCTCACAGTTAATGGTGAAGTGCTCGTTAGTGCAGTCCATGATCAACACCACATGGAGGTTCTGCTGAACGCCTGCATACACACACACACACACACACACACACACACACACACACACACACACCAGTCGTTAGACTATTATAGTGTTTATCAGTAATTTGAATTTTTGAAGAAAATTTTCTTCAATTCAAATATTTTCTGTTTTCTTTAAGAAATTTTGTTGTGCTTTTCATTTTTATACATTTTTGTCCTATTTAGCTTTAATTTAATTTCAATTTTAGTCAATTAAATCCTTCAACTTATTTTAGTTTTTTTTAAGTTTTTCATGTAATATTTACATTTTATTTTATTTCAGCTTTATTTGAATTAACCAAAACAATTTCTAATAGTTTATACTTACACACAATAAAAGTATTAGTTTTGTGTAATACTTAAAGCTCCACTGTGTGATATTTTCCCCCATCTAGCGGTGTAAAGGTATTTGACCATCCAGTGAATATTAGTTTCTGTTCCTCTCAATTCTGATTTTGTTTTAACTCCTACGGTGGAGTAGGAGTGTTAAACGCGAAAGGCGAAGCTTGAATTTACGGCTATGTCCCTCTTTGGCTACTGTACTTTCAAGATGGAGGGGCAACATGGCGACCGGCATTCGAACCCCTCACCCGTATGTGTTTTCAATGGCATATTATAAACTTACGAGAATACTTTATTACTTGAAAGAAGTAAATATACATTAATGAGCACATATATTTTTGAAAGAACTAAGTGTTTTTAGCTAAGAATAAACTAAAAAAGTTACACAGTGTAGCTTTAAAAAAAACTGTTTTTTTAGTTTTTGTGGTCACTGGAAAGACTTTTAGCAGATTTATGCATTTAAAATTGACTTTAGTTTTTCTATCCTAAAAAAAATGACCAAAATGATTGCTATCTTGCACTTGTATAGTGTTAATCGAATAAAATGCTCTGTAGCATAACACCCCTATCAGCCACTAGCAAAAGCAGATATCAAATAAAATGGAGAAAAGTAATGTCTCACTCCCACATTTAGGTATTTAGCAATGTTGCATTCGATATATATATATATATATTAGGGCTGTAAACGTTAACACGTTAACGCATGCGATTCATTCAAGAAAGCGTGTCAAAATGCTTTTAAACTGTAAATGTTTAGCTCATCCAAGAACTTTAATTCTGCATTTACTCTCTCTCGTGTTGTTTTCTCAATCATCTGATCGTCCGTGTTTACTACAGTATGTGCTGTTAATCTGTTCATCATAAGCCATCGCTCGTGTCTCTTCAGAAGACTTGGATTCGGATTACTCTCTATTAGTTATTTTTATGATGCCTTTATGACATTTGTTCTGTTTGTTTTAAAACATGAGGTGAATAATGGACTTTAAATGGAGGGACAGAAATCCTGCAGGTTTCATAAAGAATATCTTCATGTGTGTTTGGAAGTTACACGAAAAACGACATGATGGTGAGTTCATGAAGAGTTTACATTTGTAAATTTGTGTTTGTGTGAGTTATACCTTATAAAAAGACAGACTACAGCAAGCTGAGCCTTGGATAAAATAACTCTATATCGCGAATCATATTTGTTTCCATTAATGACACATTTCGTCACATTTGTATATCGCGATATATCGTTACACCACTAATATGTCACTCACCCAAACATTTACATGTATGCATTTATCAAGATCCTTCCAACCCAGGTGACTTATATTGGGGAACAGTTATGAACACAGAAAAGCAAAATTTGCTTGTCAAGACATTATATGGAATGTCAAAACAAGTGTGTGTGTCCTTACGTTGGGAAAAATAGTTGAGAACCGGCCCGGTAAACCCGTCCTGCGACGCCTGATCTTTCAGAGCTGATAGCAGAGGCTCCAACTCTTCAGTGGAGTACAAGCCTGGAACTTCACCTGTTCGAACAGAAAACAGGACCCACTAATGATACTGTGTGTTCGCTTTCAAGGGTTTTGATATTGTTTGGCTGAGGTTTGAACTGACCCGACGACAACAGACTATTGACCATCTCCAGAAAAGACGGATGAACAAACTGATGATCCTCTAATAACAAAACAACCTGCTGCCCGTCCACAACGGCTAACTGCATAACCTACAGAGAGAGAGAGAGAGAGAGAGAGAGAGAGAGAGAGAGAGAGAGAGAGAGAGAGAGAGAGAGAGAGAGAGAGAGAGAGAGAGAGACAGAGAGAGAGTTGAAAGAGAGAGAGGGAAATAGTGTAAACGGACGCCTTGTGTTATTAGCTCATGGAGAGTCCGCATGGACTGACTCTTACAGTTTTGAGGTCAGATTTGAAGTGTTTCAGCGAGTACGAGCGGGAGATTTTCGGAGTGAAGAGAGACGCCCCATGCATGTGGCTGACCACGCATGTAGCCGTGCGCCGGCCGACGCCGCTCCGTCCCGCTAGCAGCAACGAGCCGCCTGGAGAGCTCAGGACACGGTCCACTCGAGACATGTAGTCCAGAACCTCCGGAAACAACAGGATGTCCAACTCACGGTTATCACGGCCGTAGAGAACGATTCCCTGATGAGACAAAGAGCAAGAAATAAATTACATTTATTATACATCAAAATTATATTTACATTTAGTCATTTAGCAGATGCTTTTATCAAAATAATGGTGTGTGTTATTTCCTTTCTTACCTTGTGTATAATCTCTCTGAGGTCACTGGCGTTGAGACGTCCGAGCGGTTTGCCGTGTGGCGGGAGGGGCTGACCAGGTGAACGACCCTCATGAGATGTGGCCCATGTTACGAAGTATGTATCTGTGGCAAAACACCAAACTCAAATGAACAAGCAATCCCATCGAGGCTGCATTTATTTGATAGCAAAAATGTAAAATATTTTTCCAATTTAAAATAACTGTTCTCTCTGTGAATATATAGTAAAGTGTGATTTATTCCTGTGATCAAAGCTGAATTTATCATCATTACTCCAGTCTTCAGTGTCACATGATCCTTCACTAATCATTCTCAGATGAGGATTTATATTATCAATGTTGAAAACAGTTGTGCTGCTTCATATTTTTGTGTTTTCAGGATCCTTTGTTGAAAAGAAATCCTTTGTGACATTATAAATGTCTTTACTGTCACTTTTGATCAACTGAATGCGTCTCCTTGATGAATGTGACCGGTGGTGTGAGTGTGTGACCTGTCATGTTGTCGAGTGCATCGGAGCCCCAGTCGCCCCTGATGACGGAGGACAGGATGTTATCAAACACGTTCAGATCTTTAGAGGACACGATCCGGTCCCTGAACAGACGCCGGGCTTCGTATGCCACCACCTCGAGGACTGAGTCTACGGCTGATTTACCTGATCGCACAAACACACACACACACACAAAAAGTTTTGCAATACGGTGAGAACCTCACCAAATTTTATAGGGTTAGTTCACCCAAAATTCAAAAATTATCATTCTGTCATTAATTCTTCCCCTTCATGTCGTTGGACACCCGCCAGACCTCCGTTCATCTGTGTGTGAAGATAAACGGAGGTCTTGTGGTCTGAACCCGAAGGCTCAGAAAGGCCTTCATTGACACCAATGTAATTTCCTCTCTCAAGACCCATAAAGGCACTAAAGACGTCGTTACAAAACCCATCTCACTACAGCGGCTCTACAATCATTTAATTTAAAAAACGAAATAACGACTTATATAGTGATGGCCGATTTCAAAACAAAGATTCAAACGCTTATGAATCAGTGAATCGATTCATGATTCATGATGATGAACGGAGATCTGGCGGGTGTTCAATGACATAAGGGAGAGGAATTATTGACAGAATTTTTATTTTTGGGTGAACTAACCCTTTAAGCTAAATATAACCAGTACACCCAAATCCAAAATCTTTTAGCAAGTCAGCATTTGAAATGAGTCACTAAATAGCCTAAAGGCTCCAAAAACTAGTCAGCTGCCTTTCTAGACAACATTTCAGGGCATCATAGACAGGAAGACCATCCCAAAACACTGTCAACACCTTATAACATACTTCATTTTAGACAAAATTTAATGCAGTATAAATTTGCTGTGACTAGTATAAATTGATTACAAATATTATATTTCGTTCAATACTAAAAAAGTATTAAAAGTTTCATATTTATGAATTTGGCAGACGCTTTTATTTAAATTGACTTAGTTTGCATTCAATGCTTGTATTTTATCAGTTCATGCATTGCATGGGAATCGAACCTATGATGTTGGTGTTGCAAGCGGCATGCTTGAGGTACAGGAATGCATCAAAAATAAAAGGCCTAAACGTAAACGCTGCTGAATGTTTCAAATCAGTCCCTTCTGAGGTTTCAATAAGGCTCCTGCCTCAGCGATGCGGTTCATGCGGTTCAAGTGTTTGAAACAGAGCCCATGTTGTCTATTATTCCTATGTTTTTGTGGAAACTGGTGTCAGTTTGGGGACGTGTTAGTGAATCAGTGCTGGTTTAATGAATGTATTGAGTTCACCTGCGCTCAGGTCGTATCGCAGCAGATTCAGGACCCACTGTGTGAGCAAACACGGGGTGAACAGGTAATGACTGTGATCATCTACAGAGAACTTAGCCTTCACCTGAAACACAAACACACACCAGTCAAAACTCACTGTCATACAGAAGTTTGGAGTTCTCTTTTTTTGAAAGAAATTAATCATTTTGTTCATCAGGGATGCATTAAACTCATAAAAGTGACATTAAAGATGTTACAAAAGATTCTATTTCAAATAAATTCTGTGCTTTAAAGCTTTCTATTCATTAAAGAATCATGAAAAATAAAAGGTGTCACATTTTTCCCAGAAATATGAACTGTTTTTGACTGATAATAATCATAAATCCTCATATGAGAATGATTAGTGAAGGATCATGTGACTCTGAAGACTGGAGTAATGATGATAAATTCAGCTTTGATCACAGGAATAAATTACACTTTACTATATATTCACAGAGAGAAAACACTTATTTTGAATTATAATAATATTTCTCAGTTTTTACTGTATTTTTGATCAAATAAATGCAGCCTTTGTGAAGCTTTGTGTCCTTCAAAAACATTTCACTGACCCTAAACTTTTGAATGCTACTGGTATGACATCTACACAGACACTTTTAAACGGCCAATCACATCTGACCTGCTCATAGACCTGCACCAATGAGCCGGCGAGCTGGTGGATCTTCCCTGCAGAGCTCCAGGTTGGATCATTACCCAGAGTCCTCTGCAGCACGGGTTTCAGGTATGCGCTATAGATGGTCTGCAGCTGCTCTCTGTCTGGATAACTACAGAAGAGATGGATTAGTGTGTGTGTGTGTGTGTGTGTGTGTGTGTGTGTGTGATGGGTAGGTTTCCTGGCAGGGGCAGTGTAAGGGGATAGAAAAATGTGTGTGTGTGTGTGTGTGTGTGTGTGTGTGTGTGTGTGTGTGTGTGTGTGTGTGTGTGTGTGTGTGTGTGTGTGTGTGTGTGTGTGTGTGTGTGTGTGTGTGTTGGGTAGGTTTAGGGGCAGTGTAAGGGGATAGAAAATACGGTTTGTACAGTATAAAAACCATTACGCCTATGGAGAGTCCCCATATGTCACAAAAACAAATGTGTGTGTGTGTGTGTGCACTGCAAAAAAATGCTTTGCTTACTTAGTATTTTTGTCTTGATTCTAGTCCAAACATCTAAAAATTCTTAAAATAAGGCGTATTTACTAGACAAGTAAAAGCAATTGTCTTGTTTTGGGAAAAATAACTCAAAATTAAGAGAGTTAGAGCCAGTGCCTAATCTGCCAGTGGGGTAAGCAAAATAATCTTAAAACAACATTACTTTTCTCACCCCATTGGCAGATTATTTAGCTTATTTTAAAGCAGCACTCGGCTACTTTTGCTCTCGGGGTCCCCCTACAGTTTGGAAAAAATTAACTGTCGTAAGCTCTGTCATCCTACAACAGGGGATGCCATCGCGCGTGCATTTGCTGACATGATAACCCTGATAGCCCTGAACTAGTGATGCGCGGGTCGTCTCATAACCCGCGGACCCCCGTATGTCTATTTAATGGTCGCGGGTGTGGGGCGGGTTGTAAAAATATATACAGTGGTGCGGGGCGGGCCAAATAACTTCATAAAAGCGTCCCGCGGGTCGGTGCAGCACTAACAGTTCTCCTGAACACTGCAGGAGGAGTTCACATGCAGGTGTTCTTCTGGCGGCGCGTGTGAAATGTCTTCATCCCAGGTACAGTCAGTGGCAGATGTTTCAGCATGTCATATGAAAATAATTTCATGGGTTTTATTTTTTTCAAACGCCAAATAATCGCGATGCTCACGTTTACAAGCCAGCGTCATTATAGTAGTCTATTGGTTAGCGTTTTCCAGAATCTATATGATACTTCAGTTCAATGTTTGAGTGGTCGGTAATCACCGTAACGAGCAGGACAGCATCGGTCGGGCACGCCTCCTTCAGCTCACGCCGACGAGCAAACGCTGGTCACATGTTGATCCTCGTCCGGCCTTTAATCACAGCACTTTCTCGTTTCCTCTTATTGCTTTCCTCCAACAAAACCTTTTCTTTCTTATTTGTCTGTGCTGCTTCGGACATGACTATATTATCCGACGAACAAAGTTGGGCTCGCACGTCCGAATGTAAGGAAGTGTGTGTGTTGGTGGAAGTGACGTATATGCCGTAAAGCAGTCGAATTTTGTAGTTCTTTTCTTTTTCTCGGGTTACTACCCGAAACCCGAAGTTTAAAAGTACGATTAAAAACGATACAGACCCCATCAGGCTATGGCAGACGTGTCATTCAACCTATTGTAAGTCGATTTATCATCACAAGAGTCTTGAAAATATATATTATGAAGGTTGAAAAGTTACCTAGTGCTGATTTAAGCAAAAACTCTTAATTTTGTGTATTTTTTCCCCAAAACAAGACAAGAATTTTTACTTGTCTAGTAAATGTTTCTTAATGTAAGAATTTTTAGATATTTAGACTAGAAACAAGACAAAAATACTAAATAATAAATGCATTTTTTTGCAGTGTGTGTGTGTGTGTGTGTACCTACTTCAACATATTTTTTGGGGACGAATAAACCTGACCAAGCCTCATAAATGCAGAATGCTTTCTGTAAGGGAAAAGGCGGATTTCTACTTCTGCGTCAGACCTACGGCGTAGCCTCAACGCTGGGCTACGTGTCGGTTCTCATTTATACTTCTGCGTTGTATAAACGCAGTCGATGTGCAGACCAATCACAGTGCTTGAGTCTGCATCAGATTGACGCATTGTTACATTTTTGGAGAGGTGCACGTTAGGCTACGCCACATGATATGCGTGCTACACAGCCTTCAAAACATTACATTACAATGACTTTCAGTAGCACTAACAAATACATACAATATTAGGAAAACACTAATCAAAAAACCATCACAAGCTAAAATATATACTACATAGTCAAAAACATTTTACACATAAACAATTTAAATATGCTGATGCTGACACAACTGGTTATCAAGTATGTGCTTCTTTAAGTTTCGAGAGAAATTATTCTGATCTACAGACAACTTTAGACTGTCTGGGAGCTGATTCCATTGTTTAATGGTTTTAAATGAAAAAGCTGTCTGTGCAAAGGCAGAGGATCTTTTCGGGATAGCACAATTTTTGTGAGCAGTGGAGCGAGAAGTTCGGGTTGTCAGTTCAGAATAAAGCTTTATGAATTTTTTCATTGAAGGTGGAGCAATATTATTAACAATTTTAAAAACCGTTCTTAAATTTGTATATCGAATTAGGGAGTCAAAACTTAATATTTTATATTTACTAAGAAAATTACAGTGATGATGCCGAGGAGCTTTTCTGTCAAGTACCTTTAACGCCCGATTATAGACCGATCTAAGCGGTTTAAGTGTAGTCTCGTTGACTTGAGACCAACAGGACAAACACTAGGTCATGTGCGGAGAGATCATGGCATTAAAATACATAAAAGATGCTTCAATTGTCAAACTATTCCTCATATGTCTAAAAATAGAGATATTATATTTAATCGAATTGCACATTTGTTTAATATGTTTTTTTAAACTTAGAGTTTGGTCCAAATGGACACCTAGATATTTTATCTCTGTCACGATATACATTTTTTGTCCATTAAAATAAATGTTCGGCCTATTTGTTACTTTATTGGACTTAGTGAAATACATTCCAACAGTTTTTTCAATATTTAGTGTTAAGCAAGAAGATTTCAGCCATTTACTTATTTCGTCCATGGCTGAGGACAATTTAGTGGCCACTTTCTCCATATCCCGCTCATGTACATAGATGACAGCATCATCTGCGTACATGATGATCTCTACGCCCTTGCACACAGCTGGTAGATCATTGATGTAAATACTGGACAACAATGGTCCCAGAATTGACCCTTGTGGGACCCCAGTTTTACAGGACTTCAAGGAGGACACTGCTTTTTTTACCTTCACACATTGCATCCGATTTGAAAGATATGATTGTATCCAACACAATGTCTCAATAGACAGAATATACTTAGAACGATTAGATAGGAGGACATGGTGATTTACCGTGTCAAAGGCTTTTCGCAAGTCCAGAAACACGGCACCCACCGAGATTTGAGAGATAAAATGACGCAATTAGCAAGTCCGAGTTGTGATATGTGACTCTGGAGCACAAAACCAGTCATAAGTTGCACGGGTATATCTGTGGCAATAGCCAACAATATTGTATGGGTCAAAAAAATATGATTTTGACCTATAAAAAAAATGAAATATTGAAATATGACTTTTTGATCCATGAAGATATTTTGTTAATTTCCTACTGTAAATATATATTTTTAAAAAATTGTAGAAGTAATATGCATTTTTTAGGACTTTATTTGGACAACTTTAAAAGCTTTATTTAGATTTTTTTTGCACAGCCTTAAGATTCCAGATTTTCACATATTGTCCTAACCTGGCAAACCATAAATCAATGAAAGCTTATTTATTACATTTTCAGATGATGTATAAATCTCAATTTCAAAAGATTTTACCTTTGACTTTCAATCCAGACTGGTTGTGTGGTCCAGGCTCACATAAATAAACTCACAATTGTGGAAAAAAGTCTGAATTGAGAGATTTTTTATTTTGTGGTGGAAACAAGCTTCCATACCATTTAGATAGCTAAGTGCACATGTGTAGGTGTCTAGGTGTGTGTGTGTGTGTGTGTGTGTGTGTGTGTGTGTGTGTGTGTGTGTGTGTGTGTGTGTGTGTGTGTGTGTGTGTGTCAGCACTCACTCAATAGTGCAAATGCGTACGATCGACGTGAAGCGTGACGTGAGAGGGTGCCGCCCCACAGCGCCCCCTGCTGACATCGAAGCCACGATCTGAATGTTCTCCAGCCCGACCCACTCCAGGTTCTCATCATAGAAGCCTTGATATGTCAAGACCTGTGGGGTGAAAAAAGACTGTTAAAAACTAAATTGATGCAAGGACACACACACACACACAAAAAGTGTAGCATACGACCTGCTGCAGAAAGGCAATGAGGTTGCTGGTGCCCCACTTGTCGGGTTTGGGCAGGTTGATGTCTTTGAGGTAGAGCACCAGTCTCTCACAGTCTTTGGGGCGGTAAACACGTCCCGTGTTGGAGCTGATGACCAAACACGTGTGTGAGAGTTTCTGCAGGACGTGACGCGAGGACGTCTGAGCGCTGCAGTGCACCACAGCCACCTGCGTGGAGCGAAGCTGAGCGAAAGCGCAGCGCAGGAGCATCCTGACACACACACACACACACAGAGAGAGAGCTTCATCTGAACTAATCTGTCATTTTTCTGCATGTGTATTAGTGGTGTAACGGATCACAAAACTCACGGATCGGATACTTTTCAGATCAGAAAAAAGGGGGAGGAGACTATTTTTATTTGCTTTCCATTTATTACGGTACATGAAAACATTTAGTGTTAACAAAAATAAAATAAATAACCAGCTGAATAAATCAAATTTTACTCAGTTGTTAAAGTGTAACGTGAAAAACAACCTGAGACGTGAAAATGATCTTATCAAGACTTAGCTTTAGATTAGGATGTCCACATTCTCAGCAGAGAGAGTAGACCTCTCACACCTGTTTCACACATGTGTTCATTATTTTTATTTAAAATCCATATTCCGATACATGTTTATTTTAAAGCGGGCAATGCGCTGTCACTTTAATTCAGCAAAAACTAGACTCTGTGCGGAAACGATCTGGCCATTGTTGACTGATAAACAAGCCCTGTTCACGTGAACACATGACAGCTGTGTGTAGTTTCACTGAAACTCTGCATCGAGTTTAAAGGGGTGGTTGCATGCGATTTGACGGTGGTTCTTCGCGATTCCATCTTTCAAACTTTAGTTAGTGTGAAATGTTGCTGTTAGAGCATAAATAATACCTGTAAAATTATAAAGCTCAAAGTTTATACTTTGGGGGGGACTTCATAGAACAAGGAAATCATCAGGCCGTTTTTAGGACAGAGGAAACAGCGCTGTACAGATAAGTCAACTGTGTGAAAAATACTGTGTTTACACGCGAAACATGAACTCATGTTATATTGCACACTGTAAACATAATCAAAGCTTCAAAAACACACGAAGAACGGGAACTTTAACTTTAGTTAGTGTGTAATGTCGCTGCTTGAGCATAAACAGTATCTGCAAAGTTCCAGCGCTGAAAGTTCAATGCAAACGGAGATATTGTCTTTTAAAGTTACGGCAGTTTATTGCCTACAAAAGCGGCCGGTTTGGACTACAACGAGCTTCTTCCTGGGTTGGTGATTGTGGCAAGGGGGGCGTGGTTCAGCGAGGTCTGCAGCGAGAGAGAGAGCCGCGGGACGAGCGGTAAGTGAGTGGGTTGGACGCAGATTAATAACACCTGTATGTTGTTCCAGTAATGAGCACGGAGAGGGGATAAAACGCCAGTGGAACCGGAGACCAGGGAGAGAGAGAGGCGGACTGTTGGTGCGACACCCTGACCCTAAAGTTTACCCGGAAGCCGGAAGCGCTGTGAACCGGAAGTGATTGTCTATGAGTTTGAGAGAAGCACACGCTGAGTGTGACACTGAGTTTGATACAGAAATAAAGAGAGCATCAACAGTCCAACCGACCCCCGTGTCCTCTTCCTTCCTTACATTTACGAACTTACTACAGTGACATCATAAACCCTCGCTAGTCTCCGCAGATGTGACTTCTGCCCGTAATGGGAAGGGGCGTGGCGTTTCCAGGACAACCTGTGCTTTGCACTTCAGCCAATCAAAATACAGGAAACTACATTTGGCCATCTAACCAATCTAAGACCATTGCGTTTTTCAGAGGGATGGGCTTCATAGAAGCAGGAAGCAGACGAGCCGCTCAAAGGAGACAGCGGTGTGGAATAAAGGGAGAATAGAATTAAAATACGGTGTTTAAAAAAAAGAAAAAGACACGTTATACTGCGCCCCATAAACTCAACCAAGCCCAGAAAAAAAAACACGAAACCACCTCTTTAAAGGAACGATATTGCTTTAGAAACAATATCGGCAGAAAAACTCTTTTACTTTGCAATTGCTAAACAATTAAGATGAATCCGCGGGTCACGTGCGTGCCAAACCGTGGGTCGTGGTCTGTACGGATCATGGATCAACTGCGATCCGTTACACCCCTAATGTGTATTTGCAATAGCAAGTGTGCTTAGACTAAAATATATACGCAAAATGAGACTCTAACCTATTTAAAATGCCATGAAAACATGAAAAATGTTTTTAAAAAAGCCTCAAGCACTGGTCTGAATGTGTCATACCCTTTCCCGCATCCCTCCGGCCCCACCAGCAGGAACGGCTGCCTGTGATTGGACGAGAGCCACGGGGTGAAGAGGTCCAGTCCGCGCTGCATGTCAGGTGTGTGTATGACAGGGAGATTGTGTGGGTTGCTGAGGTCATCCTCACACACACCTTCCCCTCGCTCCAGCTCATACGCACACAGGCGGCCGGACACAGGGTCGTAGTACGTGTCCAGAGGCTTGCGAGGGTCAGGAGGGCTTTCTCTGGCCCAGCTCAGAACCTGAACATAAAGGTACCGTAACATTTCTACCGTAACCTCTTTATTTCTTCTGGTCAGAGCCAGTGATGCCAGTAAAGCATTACTCTAATCTGACTACTTTTTTCCAGTAACGAGTAATCTAACGCAGGGGTTTTCAAACTTTACGATGCCAAGGACCCCCAAAAAGGATGCACATTTATGGGGGACCCCCTTAAATCCATCTATATATTTTTATGTATAAAAAAAACATTTAAACTCTTAGATAAAAAGTAAGTGTGACATTTTAAAGCTACACTGTGTCACTTTTTTAGTTTATTCTTAGCTAAAAAACACTTAGTTCTTTCAAAAATATATGTGCTCATTAATGTATATTTACTTCTTTCAAGTAATAAAGTATTCTGGTAAGTTTATAATATGCCATTGAAAATACATACGGGTGAGGGGTTCGAATGCCGGTCGCCATGTTGCTTCTCCATCTTGAAAGTACATTAGCCAAAGAGGGACATACCCGTAAATTCAAGCTTCGCCTTTCGCGTTTTAACACTCGATGGCACCGTGTCGAATGTGAAGAGGGGGATTGCCATGTTAATCTTGGACTAAATCAGCCACCGTAGGAGTTAAAACGAAATCAGAATTGAGAGGAACAGAAACTATTATTCTCTGGATGGTCAAATACCTTTACACCGCTAGATGGGGAAAATATCACACAGTGGAGCTTTAAATCCTGGATATACCTAATGTTAGACGCATAAATCTGAAGAAGGTGTTCAATTAAAAATTACTTGTATAAGCAATTTTCACAATAAATGTATGTACCGGTAAGCAGCTTATGTACTGCATTAAGAATTCTGCTCTACGAACCCAGTAAGCAAAATAAAGGGGACTACAGTGAGAAAAATTCACTAGCAGGATACAAAGCAAACATACAATTCTGAAAGGTATGTATATGGCAAACAAGGTGAGAAACACTTAGAAATTAAACAGTTACATTGTTTGCTAGACTTTATCCATTTTTGGTTTGTCTTTTAATTATCTGAAATTTTTCTGGGGACCCCTTAGAATCTTCTGGAGGACCCCTGGGGTGAAACCCCAGTTTGAAAACCCCTGATCTAACGCGTTACTATTTCCAAACCAGTAATCAGATTAAAGTAATCTATCACTAAGTCACTGTGAGTTACTATTGTAGTCATTTTCCTTAGTAAAATAAAAATAAAAATAAATATATATATATATAAATATATAGTTGTTGGGGAGAGTATTTTTTTCAATAATTTTTTTTAAATTTCAACTTCAAATGTCAGGAGATACATTGTTGGCGTTACTGTTAAAAATGCACTTCCAATAAAGTGAGTGTTGGCAAAAACGGTTATCATTTCTATGTTGAGGTGACAGCGGTGTTGTCGGAAACTGTGAATGTAACTAATAAAGTAACTTGTAATCTTACTTAGTTACTTTTAAAATCAAGTCATCTGTAAAGTAACTAAATTACTGTTCAAAGGAGTAATCAGTAATCAGATTACTTTTCAAAGTAACTGTGACAACACTGGTAAGAGAGAGGATGGAAAAAACGACCATGAAAACTAAATTATGACTGTTTATGGTGAAAGAAACCTTGACTGACATTAAAAGTGAACAACATAAAATGAAGATTGTGACCCCTGATCGAATCACATCAAAGTTTCACTGCCACAGCCTTCTTTATATCTCTAAAATACGACTTGTCATAAGCGTTAATCTAAGGGAGCGGCTCCTAAATTTAATGACGGGCGGTAAGGCTGAGCAGGCATGAAATTACATTTCCCATAAATCAGGGCGGCTCTGACCTCCTTGGCGAACTCCTGGTGGCATTTGAGCGTGAGATTTCCTCCCAAACCACGGATGAGTCCAACGACAAACTGTCCTCTCTCTCTGACCCCCCTCAGATGGGACAAACCGTTCAGCACCGTCCCGACCAGACTGGTGTCCACCACGAAATCACTCTGCAGAGAGACAGACGGAGATGTTTATGATGCCGTGGATCCGCCGGGGTCAGAGGTAAAGGACGTGTGTGTGTGGGCATGTTTTTGTGACATATGAGGACACAAATGTGTATAATGCCATGGGTATGACACAGGTATTACAGGAGAGGGGGAAATATGAGGACATTACCCATGTCCCCACTTTTCAAAAGGCTTATAAATCACACAGGAGGAGTTTATTTAGAAAGTAAAAATGCAGAATGTTTCCTGTGATGGGTAGGTTTAGGGGCTGTGTGTGTGTGTGTGTGTGTGTGTGTGTGTGTGTGTGTGTGTGTGTGTGTGTGTGTGTGTGTGTGTGTGTGTGTGTGTGTGTGTGTGTGTGTGTGTGTGTGTGTGTGTGTGTGTGTGTGTGTGTGTGTGTGTGTGTGTGTGTGTGTGTGTGACGGGACGGCACCTGTTTGAGAACCCATTCCAGAGCTCTGTGGAAATAATCATTGAGCCAGTTCTCCAGATTCATCCTGTTGTCTTCATCCTCCCTCTTCAGCCATGACTTCACCAGAGAGCCCACATCAGTGTCTTCATCACTGGAACACACAGAAAAACACATTTTATAGGGGAAAAATTTAAAAACAAGCATTTATTTATTTTTTAAAATGATTAAACTTACATTTACATTTATGTATTTTGGCAGACGCTTTTATCCAAAGCGACTTACATTGCATTCAAGGTACACATTTTACATCTTGTCAATTCTTGCTTTCTCTGGGAATCGAACCCATTACCTTGGCGTTGCTAGCGCCACGCTCTACTGTTTGAGCTATAGGAAAAATTAAACTTGAAAAATTTAATGATTTAAAAAAAGTAAAACATTTATTTATTTATTTAAAAAAATGAACAATTCAAATGCTCAAAATGTAAGTGTAAAAACAAATATTTATTTATATATTTAAATAATTGTTTATTTATTTAAATAATTAAACAACTAAAATGTTAAAAAAATGTAATGGAAAATGTAAAAACAAATATTTCTTTATTTATTGAAAAATAATTCAGCTGAATTAAATTGTGATTGATTAATAGTGAACAAAAATATGATTTAAAAAAACATATATGTAAAAAACTAATGTTAATTTATTTATTAAAATAATTTAACTGAATTAAAATGCTAAAAACATGTCATGGAAAAATTGTAAATGAAAGATGTAAAAAAAAAATATTTTTAAATAATCTTTTTAAATAATTAAACTGAATATTTTTTTTTTTGAAAAATTGAAAAAAAATTGTAAAAAAAAAACTTGTAATGTAATGGGGAGAAAAAACGAATAAACCGCACTGAAAATTAAATAGACAGACATGATTTTTTGGGGACTGAACATGAGCAAACTGTCAGCTGATTGGCTGATTTAGGTTGGCTGAAGCTGTCCGATTGGCTGTGCTGTTAAGAAGCGTTACCTGAGGAAGATCATGCCCATGCGGGAGATGGTGGCTGGAGAGGCGCAGCTCAGATCGTGGGTCTCAAACAGGAAGTTGACGTTGGGGCCGAATTGAATCCTCTCCCCGCTGGGCATCGTGAGTAAGCGATTATCATCCAGCACAGAGTTTAATGACTCGATCCACTCTGGGTCAATGTCTCCATCACATATAATCCATGAGCTCACCTCTGAAAGAGAGAGAGGGGCAAACTGAAATCTCAAATAAACTGACTTTAAACTGTGTGTATTGGGTATTTGAAGAGTGTGTTTGGCCTTGGTAAAGCATAATGAGTGTGTTTAGAGCTCATTATGCATGTTGGTGTGTATTTAACATTCACTGTTAATGTATTGTAAATGTATTTTGAGTGTGTGTGTGTGTGTGTATCCTTGTTTATATTATAAATGTCACCATAAGGATAGTAAGACCTGAGATTACCTACATTGTGGGAACCAGCCAGCGGTCCTCACTTTTCAAAAGGCTTATAAATCATTCAGGATGAGTTTATTTGAGAAAGTAGAAATGCAGATTGTTTCCTGTGATGGGTAGGTTTAGGGGCAGGGGCAGTGTAGAGGGATAGAAAATAGGGTTTGTACAGTATAAAAATCATTACGTCTATGAAGAGTCCCCACAAAGATAGTGAACCAGACGTGTGTGTGTGTGTGTGTGTGTGTGTGTGTGTGTGTGTGTGTGTGTGTGTGTGTGTGTGTGTGTGTGTGTGTGTGTGTGTGTGTGTGTGTGTGTGTGTGTGTGTGTGTGTGTCTGTCTGTCCTCACCCTGTGGCTCTCGCACCACCTGTCGTGCGGAGGACGTCAGCACCCCATCGGACCACTCTCGCGTGTCCATGTCGATGTGTCCCAGGAGCTGCTGCCGCGGCATGGCTTTTGGGTTCATGGTGTACTGTTTGACCACATGACCCATCCTGCCCAGCGCCGCCCGCAGCATCCTCCATAGAGTGGACTTCCCAGCCCCGCTCGGCCCGACCACCACCACACCCATCCGCTGCCGGAGCTGCTCATACAGCTCCAGAGCCTTCTTTATCTACACACACACACACATTTACTTCAACATGACTGAGTTCCGCGGTGTGGAAAACAAGGACGGAATCACTCAATCTAGTCATGAAAATGACATTTACAGTATAATGTGGAATATCACAGATTTTGGCAAATTATGGATGAATAATTCAACAGTAGGGCTGGACACTGCATCACAGAGTCTGGGAATATTGAAGAGCATTTAAATCTGAAGTTCTGCGTGTCTCAGTTAGATCCCACACACACACACACACACACACAAACACACACACACACACACACACACACACACTGAAGGACATGAAAGCATGAACTTCATCTCCAGAGCCGCTCTAAGAGTCACTTCACCAGCTTTTCACTGTTTCATCTGAGAAAATCATTAAATACACAGAAACACAAAGGCCTTCAGGACAACCCGTCAAAATAAAAGTTCAGTTTAACTTGAAGAAATTATGACAGAAATATATTACATTTGTACAGTTAAATGTACTCCTCAAAGAATTAATGGTATTAAAACTTTATTTTTTTAAAGGAATATCATTCAAATTTTCTTCCATGTTTTCAGTACACCTCTGTTGTGCAGAACTTGACAAAAAAACAAAAAGGAATCGCTAAATTAATGTTTAATGCCTTCATTTGATTTGATCCACCAGCTATGATAATACATTTGCATTCAATCCAGAAAAATTAAAACAGAATTTCTAAAAATAAATATATTTCACGGAGCCCTATTATTGTAAAAAATAATAAAAGAAAAAAATAGTTTGTTTTATGCTTTTTGATTATTAAAATTGAATTAAACTATTAAAAACGGAATCCAGATATATTAAGATGGGGAATAAAAGTTTTATTTACTTTTATAATAACTTTTTTGTTAAACTTTTAATAATTTGTGGTTAAATTTTACGAGTTTCATTATTTTAATTCATTAAAAATGCTTTTTGATTATTAACCTCTCTTTTTTTTCTTTTTCTTTTATAACTAATATAAATTGTTCCACTTAGTAATTACTATGGAGTCAAATAGTAACAATGGCTTAAAATACAGAAAGAAAATACCAATTCTTGATTACTAAAATGACTTAAAAAAAAAAAAAAAAAAATGGAATTCAGAAAAACTTAAATGAAAAACATTTGGGAGAAACAAAAATGAAACAAATAAAAGAGATTTAATAGAGCCCTAGGTAGGGTGCATAGGACAGGTACCTGACTGGGTATGATCTCCAGCCGTGCCTCCTCATACACAGACAGCAGGGCGGATTTGAGCGTCTCATATTCCACGTCCTTAAAGTCGACTCCGGGAAACACGTCTCTGACCAGTGCATCGAACCGAGAGCCATCGGTAAACGTCAGCTTTGACATGGTGTTCAACCTCAGAGCCTGAACCACTAGCCAGCTCTCTTTCACTGCAGACAGACATAAAGAGATTGTGGACGTGAGCTGATCCTGGACAGGTTATTGATTATTGATTCCAGTGAGAGGGACTTACTGGGGTTGTTGTTTAGTCTCTGTAACTGCAGTAAACTCCCACAGCCTCTGAGGACCGTCTTTAGTGCACGCAAACCCCAGTCATAGTGCTGCTGGGGCGTCAACAGCTCCCTGCACACGCACACGCACACACACACACACACACACACACACACACACACACACACACACACACACACACACACACACACACACACACACACACACACAGCCAGCATTTGATCAAATATATTGATATATTTGTATATACTGTATATAAAATTCTAAAGAACAGCAATTATTTGTGTGGTTTGACAGGCAGCGGGGCGAGGGACCGCGAGAGCGGGCCGGTGATTAATGTTCACGAGTGCCAGCTGCGTGGCACACCGGTCTCGTCTCGCGGCCATGTGACGGGAGCATATAAGGAGGAGCAAGGGCTGCGGAAGACGAGAGAGGACCAGGCCTGGACTTTATGTTATGTTTTGTTTTACGTGTTATTATGTCTTTGTGGGCAGTCGTCCGTGAGGGGCTGCCCGCGGTTTTACTTTCATTTTGTTTATTTATGTTGAATTAAAGTTTGTTGAACGTTCGCCGGTTCCCGCCTCCTTCCTTCCCATCTACGAACCGCATTACAATTTGAAATATAATCTTTTGTAACATTATAAATGTCATTACTGTCACTTTTTTAATGCATCCTTGATGAATGACGAAACATTTGAACTTTTGTCTTATATTCAGTAAAGCCAGTCACGCGTTAAGGTCCTTTTACACCGGACGCGTAACGAAAAAGCGCAACGAATAAGCGAATATTTTGCATGCGAATATTTCGCGTCAAAACCATTCACATCAGCCACGACACGAATTTGCGACGTTTCAGAGCTCCAACATTCCAAAACATTCGCGGACAAATGAGAAAACACGGGCACTTCATCATTCAGTGAAGACGAGCTTTTCATTTTATTTAAAGGACCGATAAGAAGGTTTTGGTGCAGCCAGTCTTATAGAACAGAGAGTCTGAAGGGGAGGAGGCTAATCTTCAACAGGAGCTTAAACTTTATCATGGCCGGTTCTGCACTTACTTTCTAAAGTCTGTGGGACAATTTGAGGATCTCCTCTAGAGACGGCAGCGCATCTGACAAGACAAACCGCGCACTTCAGGGAATCAATCGATCCGAGCAGATGTTTCCAGTCGAGTCACAATGTAAACATTTCAGTGCCACAGACCCAGGCTACTGATGGCAACACGTTCACTTTCCATAATCGCGGACACAATGTTTAGAAAAAAATCAACTATTTATAAAAGGTTATAAGTTATTGCTGTCTGTAGCATACAGTGGGCAAACACAGCGGCAGCTGTACAGTTTACAGCTGTAATCTCATGAGAAATACCATGCCTGGCAAATGTTAAAGTTGATTGAATAGCTCGTGACATCAACGGACATTTCGTCTCCTTTTCTGTGATTGGTTGAAGCCGTTTTTGTCGCCGCTAGAGTAAAAAAAAAAATCGACAGCGAATTGAAAAAAATAAATGTCGTTTTTTCGCCTCAGCACATTCGCGTTCGGTGTGGAAGCGCTCATTACTCAAACAGTTGATCGGAAAAAAAAAACCATTGCGCGAATTATTCGCACGTCAAAATCGCGTTCAGTGTGAAAGGGCCTTTAATCTGTCGACTTTCTTCCAGTAACGAGTAATCTAACGCGCTACTATTTCCAAACCAGTAATCAGATTAAAGTAACTTATCCAAGTCACTGTGAGTTACTATTTTAGTCGTTTTCCTTAATAAAAAAAAATATATATATATATTTTTGCTTTCTTCTTGCGTCTCGGGGAGAGTATTTTTACAGGAAATATTTTTTAATTTCAACTTCAAATGTCAGGAGATACATTGTTGGCGTTACTGTTAAAAATGCACTTCCACTACAGTGAGTGTTGGCAAAAACAGAAACTGCAGAATGTAACTGATAAAGTAACTTGTAATCTTACTTATTTACTTTTAAAATCAAGTCATCTGTAAAGTAACTAAGTTACTGTTCAAAGGAGTAATCAGATTACTTTTTCAAAGTAACTGTGGCAACACTGGTTATATTACATAAACATTCGAGCCGCTACCTGGCTAGATTGAATATAGCGACCAATTTTCGCCCAAGTGCCTTTCCTTCCTTAAATCCCTCTGAGTACAGGATGACCTCAGCGATGAGCTCGTTATCAGGACTCGTCATTGCAACCGGTCGGAAAAGCTGCTTCAGATTATCCGGTAACTTCTGCCGCCCTCCGTATCCTTTACCCGCTGGGTTCAGAGTGATAAAGACGCCTGAGTTCGGGTCCAAATCCACCTGAAAACACACACAGACGGTCTTCACTGTCTCAAAGACTCTTTTGTGTTGGTGTGTGTTACGCACTGAGGCGTGTGTGTTTGTCTCACCTCTTTATTGAGGAGCTGGCAGGTGGTCCGATGGTTTTTCAGCGAGTTCTGGATGGCTTGTATCTGCATGGAGACGGCGGAGAGCACGGCCTCTTCCAGACGATTGAACTCATCAAAACAGCCCCACGCTCCGCACTTCACCAGCCCGATGAAGATCCGGCCCATGGACTTCACATCTATACCCTAATACAGAAATACTACACATGAAACCTGTTTAAATGCGGAAAAATTGCATGATTAACTTTTCCTGTACTGGCAACACTTCATCAAGGACGCATTCAATTGATCAAAAGTGACAGTGAAGACTGTGTGTGTGTGTGTGTGTGTGTGTGTGTGAGTGTGAGTGTGTGTGTGTGTGTGTGTGTGTGTGTGTGTGTGTGTGTGTGTGTGTGTGTGTGTGTGTGTGTGTGTGTGTGTGTGAGTGTGAGTGTGTGTGTGTGTGTGTGTGTATGTTTTTGTGACATATGAGGACACAAATGTGTATAATGCCATGGGTATGACACAGGTATTACAGGAGAGGGTGAAATATGAGGACATTACCCATGTCCCCACTTTTCAAAAGGCTTATAAATCACACAGGAGGAGTTTATTTAGAAAATAAAAATGCTGAATGTTTCCTGTGATGGGTAGGTTTTTGGGCAGTGTGTGTGTGTGTGTGTGTGTGTGTGTGTGTGTGTGTGTGTGTGTGTGTGTGTGTGTGTGTGTGTGTGTGTGTGTGTGTGTGTGTGTGTGTGTGTGTGTGTGTGTGTGTGTGTGTGTGTGTGTGTGTGTGTGTTTGTGTGTGTGTGTGTGTGTTTGTACAATTCTCTTTGTGAGGTTTTAAACCATCAGAGTGAGGACAATTTGTCCGGTCCTCACTTTCTGAGAGTCCTTTAAAGGCCTGCTTAATGTCACGGCTTGGTTTTAGGGATCAGGTTCTAATTAGGTTGTGTGTGTGTGTACCTCATCACAGTTGAAGACCAGCACTTGTCTACCAAACAATCCACCCAGGGCTTTAACGGATTCAGTCTTGCCGGTTCCCGCGGGGCCGTAGGGGTTCCCGCCCAAACCCATATTCATGGCCTGTGTCAGTGTCAGATAGCACTTGTCCGTGAGAGGCGTGTGCACCAGTTTAGGAGCATTGCCCTGAAAGATAGAGAGAGACAGAGAGTCAGCCTGAGGATCAGATTCTAGCCATCAAAATCTGGCTCATGTGACCCTCACCTGATACTCATAGGTGTAGCTGAACTCCGCGTCCACCATCTGTATGGAGCAGCGCTGGTCCGCGCTCAGGTAGAATCGCAGCTGTTTCTTCCAGATCCAGTCGTCCGTGGTGTGGATCTGAGCTTCTCTCAGACTCTGAACAACTGAGATGTTGTGGATCACGTCCAGAATCAGAGCCTTCAGTTTCAACTGCAGAACTCTTGACTCTACACAACAAAACCGTCAGAAATTCAGCATCAGAAGTTGCATGCTGAAGCACTAATAATGAAGTCCTCAAAATCACACACACACACACACACACACACACACACACACACACACACACACACACACACACACACTCATCCTGTATGATTTATAAGCCTTTTGTAAAGTGGGGACATGGGTAATGTCCTCATATTTCACCCTCTCCTGTAATACCTGTCATACCCATGGCATTATACACATTTGTGTCCTCATATGTCCCAAACACACACACACACACACATACACATCGTTGGAAAGCAGAGGTGGAGAGATTGTTATGTGTTTTCATCAAACAGAACAGGCTAGAAGTGTTTGTAATGGATCGTTTGGAGCCTGAGGCGGCAGCAGTTTTTCCTGGGTGACTTATAAGCAGAATTAGCCATAATCACTGTTAACAGTGTGGCTCATCAGCTCCATTTACTCGCGTTTATAGCCATTCTTATTGAAGCTTCAGTGAATAAAACTCCTGAGCTCATAAATGGACTAAAGAGCTTTATGGATGTTCACACCGCTTTATTCGTATGATTAATCTGAAAATCAGCAAAGGATGTAAATAGGCAGGCCGAGAATTAGAGGCTTTATTCAGAATCACCTGCAGTGTGAACAAAAACTGAGATTCACTTTAAAGAAATCAATCACACAGAGCAGTGTCACTAAAACAAACCCACACGTATTTATTTACTATATCAAAATGACGACACATTTATGCCTATTTATTTCACATAAAGCCAATTACACTGAAAAAAATGCTGTTCTTATGTTTCCAGTCGAAATACCTAAAAATTCTTCAATTAAGATGCTTTCAATAAGTAAGTAAAATGACATAAGATATTTTGTTGTTTTCTGGGGAAAAATATCAAAATGAAGTGTGTTTTTGCTTAAAGGTAGGGTAGGATGGACTAATCTAAAACACTTTTGTCCAAATTTGTTTAAACTTTCTTTACATGTCAATACATAATTAAAGGGGGGGTGAAACACTCAGTTTCAGTCAGTGTCATGTCAATCTTGAGTACCTATAGAGTAGCATTGCATCCTGCATATCTCCGAAAAGTCTTTATTTTTTTTATAATTATATAAGAAAGATGCGCTGTTCCGAGTCTTTCCGAAAAAAGCCGAGCGGGTGGGGGCGTGTCGTGTGAGCGGAGCTAAATAATGACGTGTGCAGCAGCGCGCTGCAGTGAGGAAAGTGAGTCGCTCTGTGAGGAAAGTGATTCGCTCTGTGAGGAAAGTGATTCGCTCAGTGAGGAAAGTGATTCGCCCGCCGCGTGAGGAAAGTGAGTCGCTCTGTGAGGAAAGTGATTCGCTCTGTGAGGAAAGTGATTCGCTCTGTGAGGAAAGTGATTCGCTCAGTGAGGAAAGTGATTCGCCCGCCGCGTGAGGAAAGTGAGTCGCTCTGTGAGGAAAGTGATTCGCTCTGTGAGGAAAGTGATTCGCTCAGTGAGGAAAGTGATTCGCCCGCCGCGTGAGGAAAGTGATTCGCTCTGTGAGGAAAGTGATTCGCTCAGTGAGGAAAGTGATTCGCCCGCCGCGTGAGGAAAGTGAGTCGCTCTGTGAGGAAAGTGATTCGCTCAGTGAGGAAAGTGATTCGCCTGCCGCGTGAGGAAAGTGAGTCGCTCTGTGAGGAAAGTGATTCGCCCGTCGCGTGAGGAAAGTGCTAATACAGATCGACCGCCGGCCTATCAGTGGGTAAGTCAGTAGCTACTGGTTATATCACCTGTTTAGCATCCTACAAGCCAGCGCTTTGATGGGCGTAGCCTGTTGCTTTCGCTCTCTCCCTCGCTCTCTCTCACGCGCTTCCGGTAGAATTGTCCGTAAGGCCCATACAAGGAAATTCCGACCTATTAACGTCAAAGGGGACGCATGATCTCAAAAAACTTGCCGAAACTTATGACTAACCGGAAGTAGTATTTTTGACAAAGAAATACTCCATCAAACGTCCACCTTAACTTTTGAAACTTTGTCTATGTTTAGTATGGGATTCCAAGTCTTTAACAGTGTAAAAAGATCAGTATGCATGAAACAGCATTTCACCCCCCCTTTAAAATGTAAGTTCTCTGAAAAAGAGAGTATAAAACCAAGTGACTCTAGACTTTTTAATCTGCAATAAATTCCGCTCATTATTTTTGTTCGGGACGAAACAAATGATTGGCTGGGGCGACTGTCACTCTCTCTCGCTACCATGGTGACCACCGCTTTCGCTACAGGATCCGCCCACATGCTCGCGCTCGTTTGATTTGAGCAGTTCAAGAGGCAAGAAACCTCGGCAAAATAATGGCAGAGAAAGAGCATTCAAAATTCACAGTGCAGGGTTTTACAGTCAGCGAAGGCAAACAATGCAAAAAAAGGAAGACAGTACGAGAAACGGCAATGCACAGAAAGTCTTTGGATAAACAAAGAAATCAAACGCGAGTAAATATCAGCGTGGCTTTTCAACGATGGTGAGAACTGAGGGACCTGAAAAACGACTCATTGCTGGCTGTATTTCTGCTGGACAGGTCATCTTTCATTTTGATTAATCATTTTTTGGTTTATGTTTCCATGAAGCATGTATCAAGAGCACATGAAGCTGCCTAATATAGCTAACATAACATTACTTAGCCTAAAGTTACAATATTATACACTTAGCCATTAGTAGAGATGATAAATACTCAATATGCTTAGCTCAAGTTGATCGCTGACGTGTTGAATTTCGCAAAATTAACTTTAGATAACAAAATGCATGTGTAAGAGCTAGTACACCGCATCCAGGAACTGTTTTTAGAGCTAAGTTAGCTTTAGCTGCTACTAATCAACAATGCTTTCATCATGGAAACTCTCACATGCAAAACATATGAATCTTACAGGAAATTCATCTTCATTACAGTATAACTGATGTTATTGAAAAAAACATGATGCTACCCGTTTTCTTTGCCTTATAAATATAACTAGCTCGTTACCAAATCAAACAAAAATATATTTTAAACTTTACCAGTACCGGTATTCTAGCTTGATAGTGAGCACTAAAAGACATCTTATTTGTTTATATTCATACTGATAAAGTTCAATTTTTTTTTTTACATGTGATTGTGACATGATGTCTCTACATGCACACTGCTCTTCTGAGGTAAATAATGCTTCTTCCAGCTGATTGGTCGGTGTAGCGTTCATGTATTTTGGGGGCGTGGCTTTGGAAAGAGCCCAGAAGGGAGAAGGTGGAGTGAATGGAAATAATGAGCTGTCTTTAAAACAGTCGTGAGAGGTCTACAGACACTCAATTTTTATACTTTCTTTTTCAGAGTATTTTAATTATGTATTGATATATAAAGAAAGTTTAAACAAGCTTGGAAAAAAAAGTTTTTTAACCAATTCCTACCATTAAAATAAGCTGCCAATGGGGTGAGAGAGAAACAAGAAACAAGATTTGAAACAGTAACAAGAATAGTTTTCTTATCGCATTTCAGGGTTTTTTTCTGGGTCAAAAAGGGTCTTTGGTGGTGGATGACAGACATTGTCTCTCTCTCTCACACACACACACACGCACAGTAAAAAGTATTCTACCGATGCGATCTGCGAGCGCAATAAATTTAAAATAAATTCAAAGAAACAGTTTTTTTGCTTGTCTTATTTTGATTTCTCATGCTTACCTTGATGTTTGTTTCTTTTGTTCCTCATTTTTTACACTATTTACAGATCATTTTTTTGGTATATAACCAAATCAGTAATAGAAAGTAGTATTAGAAAGATTTTTTTTTACAAATAGCCACATTCTTTGCCTTAATAAAATGATCAGCTAGCTATCAACAACTTAGTTTTGCTTTCACCTCACTCCAGTCTAAACTAAATTATTTTAGGCTATTTATTTTTCTACACATTGTCAATATAAATAAACTGAAATACTGTGGATAATTAAAACTAATTCTTATTATCCCCTCTTGCTAAATTGGGTGAGAACACTTGTGTTGTCATCTCAGAGGTGTTCTGAGTAAATGATTCAACTGATTCGTGAGTTCAGTGTTGGACAGGTCAGTTCTATTAGCCAGTCGTTAAAATGATTCGGTTCAAAGGAGTCATTAGGTCACGAATCGGACATTAGCAGACGCGTTATGTGAACATCCTGTCTGGAAAGAGATTTGTCAACACACAGACAACACTTCATAACTGGATAGGATTTGTTTCCTTTTTTTATTGAGTGTATGGTTTAACCCTGCCATTTGCAGGTCATTTAGCTGGTTTTAAGCAAAAACATTTTGGTCATTTTGTTTTCATTTGCATTTGCCAGAGGTTCCCAAATTTCAATTGATTCTTGTGTTTTTCCAAGCACCCATGACACTGGCTTTCTAATATTTAAATCTAAATCATCCTGTCTGCAAACAATGATTTGAAATAAATAAATATATAAATGACCATATATTAAGGGCATTACAAATACTATCACAACCCATTATGTATCATTTATCCCATTGTTATACTACGACAGTGGGACTGAGATTTGTCTGTATTATTTTAACTATTATTATTTTAATAATCGATGGTGCTCAATTGTCATGTAAAATAATGTCACAGTGCATAAAATCTTAATGGTTTGAAAAGTAGCCTTCTTTTGCTTAAAACAAAATATAATATTCAATATAATCATTCAATTTTGGAGTAAATTGAATAGAAGTGAGACATCATTGTGTTTATTAACCTCTTCTGAGAACACTTTTCAGCAGGTTTGAGAAGCGTGAGGTTGAAGCACACACACGTAGGTGTTGATGAACCTGCAGCACTAGCGTAGCTACGGCTGGGCACTGACCGCTTGCCCATCCTGTCAGAACCAGGGAAATACGTTTTTTAATAATACTATTTTCTAACGTTTAACAAGTCTTTAATTATTATTTTAAATGTGATTTATTTTGTCACGCATTAGAACTCTATTCTAATATTAATAATAATTTGCTAATTCGTCTCTTCTGTTTCATCACACCAGTAGTAATGTTATGGTTTTCTTTGCGGCATTATCCGGATTCAATTCCAACTAGCAGCGCCTTTATTTTTTATTAAAACATGGCAAAACTGACATTTATGACACATTTAAGAAGGAGACATAACACTTTTGTCGTTTGAAAGTGAACTACAGAATATGATGATATTATCAGCATCTTCAGCCAACTCCGATTTATTTAGAACAGACATCAGCTATAAGGTAAGCTATGGGAGGTTTTTAGTCTGGCCCGCCGTGGTATGGCATTTGCATGTTATATTTGTGAGCAAATGGTTTCCTTAAATGTACATAAGCCACATGTACTGTATTAGCAGTGACAGTCGATACAGGACTCAGACACTGTGATTTCTCTTCGTGATATAGTTATCAGGACTCAGGTTGGATCTCTCTCCTGCTTTATTTTTGTTTTCAATTTTTCACGTTGCAGCTGCTCACACTTGATCGCAAGGAGCTTATAGTGCTTATAGTATTTTGCTTCTGTGTCTGTGACACTAGTAGCCAGAGTTGCCAGGTTTTCACAACAAAACCTGCCCAAGTGCATCTCAAAATTAGCCCAAGACAAGTCCAATCACGTTTTAGGGGGATTCCCTGGTAAAAAAAAATTGCATTCCGGAGGGTAAAATATATGCTTTTTTGGCTGGGTTCCCTGCTCAACATGTAGAAGTAGACTACCGTAATTCCTCAAATAAAGACCGGGGCCTTTATTTACCTGAACTGCCGACGGGAACCGGCTTTTATTTGAAGCAGGCCTGTATTTCTAATTCCATCTGTTTGAAATATAATTGCTTTATGTAAACCGTTTTCAATTTAAAGTGATCGTTCCAGTGGACAAATATCATTGATTTTTTTAAGAAACATTAGCAAAATTATCACCATACAACAACATAATGCGCATTTTTTGTAACTCCGCGCGCAGCTCCGCATCCGAAGATGAACGAGGTCTCGGCGAATCTAGCCGAGCATGACGTCTCATCACACCGGCACCAGTTTGCACATGAGGTGCTTATATTTACTGAATGAGCCTACAAAAGCAGAAATAAGCCATTTTAAATAAAGATCCAGGTTTAGGCAAATAAATAAATAAATCACGACATTAAAGTTTAGTGAAATTAGGAAATATTTACGAGATCGTTAATTTAGTGCATATTTTGTTCTCATGTCACAAGTAATAATATCAAGCCAAGGTTTACTGAGTTTTACACCATTCTTTAGTAGTGTGTTTTTTGGGGAAGTGTACTAAAATAAATATCATCACCTGTGCACGTTAGCCCACTTCTTCTCGACCCGTTGGTTTATAGAACAATTACTCCGAGTCGCCCCGTCATTTCAAAGAATAGCACAACGGCGAGCGCGTCGCGTATAAACGCCTCGTCCGTTTGGGGAGGAGCGCGTGGCACGCAGTCAGCGGAGGCTCTCGCTGCGGAGACAGGCGAAAGTATAAACAAGGCTTGAGACGCGACGCTGCGTGGAGCTGAGCTTCGAGGCTTGGGTGCGACACCCTTAAGACATAAAAGAGACGAGAGGTTAATATTAGATGCGTCTTAATCAGCTCCCTAGTTCAGTAGTCAGGGCACTGATCAGGACATACCGGAAAGTCAATGGACTGATCCCTGATCAGTGCCCTGTCTACTGACGGAGCAGATTGAGACGCACGCATTGTGAAGATCGATATTTGTAGCCTGCCTGACACGGCGTTTTCACAGACGTCGCATCTCTCATCGACTACAGTAGCCTATTTAAAACGGCACGTGCATCCGTTATATTCTCAATTTAATTTACAAAGCAATCCCTTTAAAGTGTTTAGGTTAACTATAGAAGAGACCAGGATTAGTGTGTGTCGCACTGGCATGACTCGCATCGGGGCGCGTGGCATCAGGATGGTTTCGCATTAAATTAACGGCATTTGGGAGATTATCCTCTCATTTTCACCCGGCCTTTATTTGAGACCGGCCTTTATTTGTTCGTGCTGACCACGCCCCCGGCCACTATCAGAGGACCAGCGTTTATTTGACTACAGGCTTTTATTTGAGGAAATACGGTATATTAAAAGACAATAAAAGCTCCAACATATGAGGAATAGCCTACTTTTAGCTGTGTTGCTATGTTTCAATAGGATTTGGGGATTTTTTTTTTCAAAATTAAGGGGTAATGTGAATTATTTGGGCAGCCCACCCACACTATTAGAGGCCCACCCATCATCCACTTTCTGCCTACACCACTGACCTGCGGTGTCGTCCGTGTTGGTGTCTACACTGGTGTAGCTCTCCAGTTTGGCGGTGAGCTCCTGCTCCAGCTGATGAAGGTTCTGCTGGCGTATGGCGTTCTCCACATCCGCTGTGAACTGGATCTGCTCGGCCAGGCACAGAATCTGGAAACAGAGTCACTCCAGAGTCACTTCAGATGAACCGCTGAAACTCATGAGTGTGTCTCAAGAAACGTGTGTGTGTGTGTTACCTGAGAAGGGAAGCGTGTGGGGTCCACGTTCCCTTTCCTCCCAGCGTTCACACACTCACACAGGAGATGCTTCAGGGTGTTTTTCATCTCTGTGGAGAGAGCGCTCAGCCAAACCTGACATCAACCCACAAAACATATTTATTAAATACAACATTGATATCAGATTAGATATAATATAGAATATTAAATACAAAAGAATAAACTATTAAATATTGTTAAATATAACTAAATGTAATATAACATAAATATGTCAAACCTGACACAAATATTAAATCTAAAAGAATTAAATAGAGGCCAAAAGTGATGTCCAGAGGGTATATTTGGTTTGTTTTTAGCACCCTACAAGTTTGATTAAACCTTCAAAATATGAGGAAAATATTTTATATTTTTTTAAATATGAAAAACTAAACTTGGTTTAAAGGGTTAGTTCACCCAAAAGTGTAAATTATGTCAGGAATTACTCACTCTCATGTCGTTCCAAGACCTTCGTTCATCTTCGGAACAATTCATAATTTTTGGGTGAACTAACTAAGGATATTATCTGAAAAATGATTTGGCAAACTACAGCTACAGGTTTTGTTTTACTATGCAAAACAATGCATAGAAAAACAAAAAGCTCAGAGGAAAAAGCATAAATTGACTACAACAATCAGTTATTAATATTTTGTTGGCTCTCTGTTGTTTTTGCATGTGTTCATAAATTCTTTGTAAGACAGCCTTGCCAAAAATTGGCCATGTTTCATTGTCTTATCACAAATAAAACAATCGCCTCCAAGCACAACTACATAATACATGTCCACACAGACAGCATGAGAGCGCTCTGACCTCCACGTCGTTGGAGATGCTGATGGTGTTCTGGAGCGCCACCGTCTCTCCCTCCAGTGATCTCATGGCTGTGATGCTCTGAAAACTCTGATCAAACTCCACACTGCTGATGCCTTAAACACACAATCACCCCTGTCTCTATATGCAGATGTTTGTGTGATAATTGTGAACAGGTGTGTGTGTGTGTATGTGTGTGTGTGTGTTACCTGCGAAAAGTTTCTTTAGGTGTGTGTGTATGACAGTAGGGTTTGTGGCCTGTCCGAGAATCTCCAGTAGATCATCGTCTCCAATGAAGTAAAACCGAGGAAATGCAGAACGCTTCTCCTGCATGGGTCGCACAGGGGTCAAATGTCATTAAAATAAATACAAACTTTTTGTAATGATGGTAGAAAGAATATATTATTGTGTGTGTGTGTGTGTGTGTGTGTGTGTGTGTGTGTGTGTGTGTGTGTGTGTGTGTGTGTGTGTGTGTGTGTGTGTGTGTGTGTGTGTGTGTGTGTGTGTGTGTGTGTGTGTGTGTGTGTGCGTGTGCGTGTACGGCAAAAAAATGCTTTTCTTACTCATAATTTTCTTCTTGTTTCTAGTAAAAATATCTAAAAATTCTTACATTAAGAAATATTTACTAGACAAGTACAAATTATTGTCTTGTTTTGGGAAAAAATAACTCAAAATGAAGAGAGTTTTTGCTTAAAATAAGCTAAATAACCTGCCAATGGGGCGAGAGAAATAATCTTGTTTTCTGTTTGAATTAAGATTATTTATTTTACCCCATTGGCAGATTATTTATCTTATTTTAACCCTTAAATGCATACCGTCATTCACTACCCTGCTCCTCATTCAGTTTTTAAAGTTAGACATCAACCTTCTTAGCATTCCTCAATCAATCCATTTTAAACAATATAACAAGAAAAAAATAATAGATTTATAATTGAATGCCTGTTTTTTCACTAGTTTTTGTCAAAATTGTATAGGGTCGCTAACTAAATAGGGTGCAATTCACCTTCATTCCACAAGGTGGCGATGTCTGACACCCAATGATGAAGTGACGTTTCACTCATAGTTACCTCTGACAGAAAACTAAACAATATTAATTATAATTGCAAAACTTGAAATGGCTCAGTGATTTACTGCAGAGAGCAAGTACTAAACACAATCATATGTTAGTGTCACTGTCTCTTGATGATGGATGTGCTCAAGAAGCTGTCAGTGATCAAAATATTGATTTTGAAGACGTTGAAAATGAGTTTGGAGAATATGCTGGAGATGGCGAATATGAGCAGATGCTGAATGTACTGGTAAACGATCTCTGACGAGGACAGATGATGATGGTGTTAAACATCTGCTCAGAATGAATCCTTCCAAGCTCCAAAAGGGAACGAAATAGGTTTTGTTTTATTCTTCTGTAAGTGTTACTCTAACATCAGGAGTTTTATATATTATCGCGACAGGTAGAGCTCTATCCATGTTAAATATAGATCTGGGTCACTAACGACCCGAATATGTACGAATGTTTGGCGAAACAGTCCTGCATTTAAGGGTTAAGCAAAAACTCTCTTAATTTTGAGTTTTTTTTCCCCAAAATAAGACAATTACTTTTGCTTGTCTAGTAAATACTTCTTGTTTTAAGAATTTGTAGATGTTTGGATATACATAAAAGAAAAAAAAAGGAAATACTGTGTCTTTGTTTCTGTTAATTCATTGGTTTATTTTACATTTATTAATGTTTTTGCTTTGACTCTACAAATATGTCAACAAAGTAAATCTTCTGCTAATGACAGCAGATATATCTGTGCCTAAATCAGTAGGCAGCACTGCTTTACATTATTTATGCGTGAGAGAAAAACATAGATTTATTTGAAAAATAAAAGAGCACATCATGTCCCAAATCAAGACAAGGAAGACTTCTCTACAGGATAAATAAATGATTTCATATTATTATCTATAATGTCATCTTTAATTATATATTGTTTGAATATCAGCTTCACCTCCAGGAATTCATTGAGAGATTTCTGGCAGCGCTGTAACTGGTCCAAGATGGTGACGAGAGAGTTTCTGATTCCAGCTCGAGTCGTGAGAGACGTGACCCTGTTGTCCCTCTGAACATCTGACATGATCGCCCTACACACACACACACACACACACACACACACACACACACACACACACACACACACACAGATCAGTGATTCTACCCTCATTTCTCTCACACCTGTCCCACACTGAAAAAATGCTCTACTTTCTTAATAATTTTGTCTTGTTTCTAGTCTAAATATCGAAAAATTCTTAAATCAAGATGCATTTAGTAGATAAGTAAAATGACTTAAGATATTTTTCCTTGTTTTCTTAAAAATCTAATTTAAATGAAGTGAGTTTTTTCTTAAGACAGGCAAAATGATCTGCCAATGGGGTGAAAAAAATAATCTTATTTCTGACTGAAATTTTTCTTCTTGTTTCCGTCCCAAACAGAAATAAGATTATTTTTCTCTCTCACCCCATTGGCAGATCATTTTGCCTGTTTTAAGCAAAAACTCACTTCATTTTGATATTTTTCCCCAGAAAACAAGAACAAATATCTTATGTCATTTTACTGATCTAGTAAATGCATCTTGATTTAAGAATATTTAGATATTTAGACTGGAAACAAGAAAGAAATACTAAATAAGAAGAGCATTTTTTGCAGTCCCCTGCTGACCTGAAATCCTGATCCACCCTCTGAAAGCGGGCCTGTTCCCGCGGCAACGCCCCACGGCCGAATATGGGCTCAAGGTAGACCCACTTCCTCTGAATGATGTTGAGGTTCTGGAGGTACTCGTCCAGGTCGGCCAGTCGGGTTTCCCACAGCGACACCTTGTCCTGGAAGCGCAGGTAATAGGGCGAGTCTTTGAGCGACTGCAGCAGGCAGCGGTTGTCTCCCACCTGGTTGACCACGTCCCTCCAGTCCTTGATGACGCACAGAGAGCCGGCCCGACTGTCTGTGTAGTCCGTCAGGGTGAAGCTCGCGCCGGCACCCCACAGCTCCAGCTCCCGCAGGGCCTCGCGGATGGTGACCTCTGCCTGGGCACGACTGTTCAGATCCTGCTCACAGAGAGAGAAATGATTACTGTGTGTTTATGGGGAATTTATTCTATATATTAAATATATATTATAGATATTGCTCCTCATAACTATTTAAAGGATTACTTCATCGATTAGCATATGGCTTTGTATCAGTAGAAACCCTGGAGTATATTCAAATGATTGTGCTGATATGAAATGATTCATATTTTATGAAAATGAACGCGGTCGCGGTGGGAAAGTGAAAGTGATCCAGTAGCGGTGGCTTTGGGAATGGCCTCGTAGGGCAGCGAAGCATTCTGGCAAACGTTGTCTTTCATCCCCTTGAGACAAAAATACATTTTCTGTCTTTTCTC